>NW_020956370.1:2318-129737 GCF_003031625.1 Empidonax traillii
ACGATGACAAAAACAAATCTGAAGAGCTGGTGAGCTGCCCTTCAAGATCCTTTTAGGATCCCTGTATTTAGCTTAATGTACGTAGCTCTTTTCTACCCTCAGCTCAGAGGGCTTACTCTGTCTTTCAAAGTAAAATACTTCTGCCTTTTATTTACATGGTCCTGATTTCTCAGAGTTGCACAAACCTCCAGAATAATTCATGTGGTTTACTTTGGTAGCACTTCCTACCTAATGATTTAAGGTCAGGCCAAGAATTTCACCTTAAATCCTTAACATCACTTATAAATACCCTTCTCAACAAGGCATAGAAGGGAGATTTTTTTACATCACATAACCTATCATACAAGCCCAGAAAATACATATATTGTGCAGTGTTTTCCAAGGAAAACATGCACACCATTTTTACCAAGGAGACTCTAGAAGACACTTGGAAAGCAAAAAAAGGAGATCCAAAACCAGCTGCTGCAAAGCCCTTAAGAAAAGAGACTTCTGAGAGGCAGACTTGTCAGCTAAGCCTAGACTGTACTAAGAAAGAGGTCTCATCTGTAGCTTCAGAGATTTCCTAGCTCTAAAAACCTTCCTTTATTGCTTCTTCTACACTCTTAGTCCTTGCCAACCTGGGGTGGGGGGGAAACACGAACCAGAAAATGAATCGACCAGGGTATCGCGCAGGTTTTCAGTAAGCTTTTGGTTCCCCTTGAAAGCGCTGGTGCAGGCTGTGAATGCCCCTGTCTGGCCAAAAGCCAGGAGCCCCTTCCCACCTGTGCACAGCCGTGTACCACCCCGCTGCCAGGGTGAGGTTGATGGCCACGTCCACGGGGATCATGTCGGCCACGGCTTCGTTGTTGGCGATGACGGTCCGCAGGATCCCTTTGCCCGCCTGTGGGACGAAGGGGAACAGTCACCAACCTGTGCCTGGGGGTGAGATTTCACTGGCAAGATTTCATCAGGACCTCAGCTTTTTTCTCTTCAGTGAAAACAGAGGCTAAAAAAAAAAAAGCTGAAGCCTCCAAAATAATTTCCCAGTCAGAGCCCGACGTCCCTGGACGGCCTCCCAGCTGAGGTGCTTTGGGGCCACTCACTGTCCAGGACACAAATTAAACCAGTTCTGCCCTACAGCTTCGCTGCCTTGCAGGGAGAAAGGTCTTTACAAGTAATATGGAACAGTGAGACAAAATGCCTCAATTACAGCCCAGCAGAAACATAATTGATTTCATTTTGTTCCTCAATCAACACAGCTCCCCACAGCAGCTGGAGAAACTGTAGGCAAAAGGAACATAATTAGATTATCAAGAACAACTTGGGCTCCCACATTTCATGAATATTTAAAACAAATGTATCTGTTCATGGAATGAAGTGATCAGACTCAAATATTGTGACTGAGGAAAAAAAAAAAAAAAACTCTTTGCCAGGTTTGGAGTTCAGATTCTGCCCAGGATCATCTGAGCCAAATCTGAAGCTGGGGGTTGTTCTCCCTTGTGGGATGAGCTTGGGTTTGAAGCTGAAAGTGGGTATTTTGATATGGGGTAACAATTCAAATACACAAAACCAAACTACCAGAACACTTCTCTTTTGCTTTTCCATCCTTAATTAAGGCAAATAAAGCTACTTGTCTAATAAGTGCAGTTTGAAATATAGCTGACCAAGAGAGCTGGTTGTACTGACACAACTTTCAGATAATCAAACTAACGCACAACTCAGATATTCGAGGATTCATTTTTTAAGATACCAAACAGGAATGACCAATTCACCATATCCAAGCACATTAATTCCTGTATTTATTAATTAATCCTGCCCCAACCCCAGAGACCAAAAGTCTCTTGGGTCCCTAACAATAAATACCTTTCCCTTCCAGAAAACATTCCAAACAACCTGGTCTCTACACCCTGCATCTATTGTCATTGTTCTTTGTCTTTTTCTTGGTTAAGCCTCAATGTAGTTAAATATCATATTTCAGTACTGAAAACCTTAGTGCAGATGACAAGACTTTCATTGTCTCTTTATCCCCCACACTGAAAAAACTCAGAGTTTCAATCCTGAGCCAAAAAAATACCATCTCTATTTCAAATCTTTCAGTGCAGGTCAAAGCTTTTATATAAAAAGGAAGGGAAGCTATTTCCCACAGTGACCCTAGAACCTCATAATCTTTACTTGCCATGGAGTTAATTTAGAGCTAAAGATGCAGGCTGGCATCTGCATGCAGAACCTGGCCCACCTGAAACCAAGAGCAGGTTTCACTGTTGCATTTAGTAGGGCTAGAAAATGTTTTGGTTTTGAAGAACTGGTATGAGTGACAAGGGATAACCACGTAAATATATCTTAGAACCGTGGAAAGATTTGGGTTGGAAGGGATCTTAAAGATCATCTTGTTCCACCACCCTTGCCATGGGCAGAGTCACCTTCCACTATGAAAGAAGATTTTGGGGCTGTTGAATGTCTCTGGAATGTGTAGTGGGGTCTCAGATTAAAGCATTAGCTGGGATATCCACATTATTTGTCCTGTGGATTCCAACAGCAACTGTAACAGTTTTATTTGTGCTCTACTTCAGGTATAAGTGAGCTTTTTTTTAACAAAATGATATTTGGATTTTATTCTTCCCTCCTATGATTGCAGACTACTAATGCTTTTATACACTGCACCAGGCTGATTATACAATAGAGTTCTGACAAAGCAATCAAGTTGGACAAATCACATGTGAACAAAAATATCTTGCCCATAGCTATGCAGCATCATGCACTGACAAGCAGACCTAAGGCAGTGATTTTAATTCAGAGAAAAAAATTATAAGGCAGGAGAAAAGGTATGCAACTTTACTGTATTCATATATGAAATTGTAATGATTAACTTTGATATTACAGGGACTATTTTGTCAAGTTCTTATTTACCTTACGGTTTGCTCCTCACCATTTTGCACAGCAGTTATTTACACCAGTGTTAAGCAAGAATACAGTGAATTATTCGAGCCACTGGCAGAGCCTGAATCAATCACACACATTGTTCAAGTCCAGTCTGCACAAGGAGAAATCCTGTACAAAGCAATGGCAAGTGGGACCCAGAATCTCTGGTATTGTGGAGGGGGAACAAACTATAGCAGTGGATTGGGAAATCACATACAGAGGGAGATGAAAGGATAAATACTGCTGCCTTGTATTGATGGTATGGGAACCTGGTTTGGAAAATAAAGCTGTGTAAAGAGATTCAAGCTCTGACATCTCTGAATTACCCGAGTTTCAAGAATGCATCTTCTGCGTCCTACAGGCATGCAGACGTATGGCAAGCGTGTGACATCTTTCTACCAGACCCAGAAACCTGCTGTGATCCTTTTTTTTTGCACACAGTTTATTAAGTTGTGCTGCTAAAGTAAAGTACCTCGAATTCTACTTTAAGGGGAGTTTGAACAGTAACCAGACCTACCGCAATAAATATTCCACTCGTCCCGTTGAAGTTGTCAATCCAACCCTGCCAAAAAAGAAGAATGATCAGCGTTTCTTTCAATGACATGTCGCTTGCAGAGGCTTGGGACAGTGCTATAATGGTGTGGTGTGGACAAATCAGCAAGGAGACACCAGTTTAGATGGATGCCAGCCCAGCTGGGACAGCTGCCAGGACACCAACCTGTACCAGGGGATACACTGTCGGACACCTCGTTCTGTCTGCAATTTACCCACCACCAGCAAGAATCCAAGCTTGTTTTTAGAAACCACTTCTCCCCCATTTCTTGGCTGCAGGAATAATATCTGCCTTTAAACACTGCAGTGTCTTGGTGCTGTCACACTTGCTGAAAACAGTCGGTGTGTTATTTACCCTCTAACAGAAAACACGGTGATGTCACCGTGAGGGATTTGGTTACTCTGGCTGATTTCCAAGGCAAGGAAGGAAAAAAAAAACCCCAACTGTCCCACTCCACTTCTGAAACACATTCTTACTTCAGGTCAGGGAAGCTGCCACTTGTGGGAGCTGGAGTTGGGAGCAGTCTGATCTGGAACACCTAACAGAGCTCCCTCCCTCTGCCTTTCCAAGATGGGGAGCCTGGCCCGGAGCCTCGGCTCTATCTCAGCCATCTCTGGCACACTTCGGGCTGCACAGGAGCCAAAGGTGACTTTCTGTTGCCTTTCCAATTTGGCTGCAGTGGGAGGGTACATTATTCTAACCAGTATATATTTAGCTTAATGGATGATTTCATTTCCAAAAGTACAGCTGCATTTAATTACCGTGTGCCTGACATCTGTATCTGCAACGGGCCCACCCAAGTGTGGCAAATTCAACGACTGCCAACATAAACCAGAGATACTGGTTAACTGCACGTGACATCATCCAATGCTTCCAAGGACCATGGAAGCCTAGAGTGCTGATAGGTTGAGCAGACCATGGAAAGACTCAAACCAGAAAGCACCGGGACTACAACTGACCCTCAGAGCTCACGTTCCGAACACAGAAACTCCCCTGGGTGTCTGAACAGATAATCAGCTTCAGGTTCAGCATTTTGCACCATAACTACCCCAGCTCTTTTTACTGCTTGTTCTTTTCACTTGGAGACAAGAGCCCCTCCTGAAGATGCTGAAGAAGGTTTGCTGTTCTACTCCAGCACAGGCTCTCCATGTTTTCCTATATTTTCGTATGAACTGGAGTACCTACTTCTCAAGTGGACACTGCTACCCAAGTGGAGGGAGAGATTGCTGACAGCACCACATCCCCAGCTGCACCAAAGGGCTCTCAGTAGGGAATGGTGCATCCATACTTACCGGGAAAGGCTCGTGCCAGCTGGCTCCCACGATGGACGGCCTGATGATGGCAATGTTCAGGTTCCCTTTCTCCTGCTGAATCAGGTACTCTGACAAGGCTTTGGTGTAGGTGTAAGTGTTGGGCCATTCCCCAAGCAACTTGGGTGTGATGTCTTGAATGATGGATTCATCCAACCACCTACAGGAAACAGGGAGAATGTCATTATCCACCCTGCAGGGAGAGAAAAGACTCAGGCAAAAAAGACTGGTGAGACAGGAATCCTCCCCTGAAACAGAGGTCAAAGCCACTTAAGGTCTGGAGTTAGAACAGCTCTGTGGGAGAAAGGTTACTTTTGTGCTCAAGGTGCAAAATAAACCTGGTGAGCTTCACACTGCAATGCCCAGCTCAAATCCAGGTAGCTGTACGATCTCAATTTAGAGCAATCTCTTGCATGCTTTATGCTCCACTGCCATCTGTAACATAAATACAGCCTGACTGAGCTCTCCAGCCTAGCAATCCCACTAGGCAGAGCTCATCCTTAGCCAACACAAGCCCCTGTATGCTCCAAGGACATTCCAGGAGATTCTGGGTCACCTTGAGTTCCCAGGTCACGCAGCATTTACAAAGGTCTCAAAAGCTGGGACCACATACTACAGGATGATTATTCCAGCAGCACCACTGACAGTGTTAATGCTCCTTCTCACAGGTTTTCCAGGGGTTTGTTCACGCAGGACAAACACTGAAACTGATGGTGCTTTAAAAAATAAAACCCAAACAAACCAAAAGAACCCTACCAAGTATTTTTTATCTTGTTTAAGGTAAGCAGATATGTAATCCATCAAAAGTAGTTATGCATACACCTTTCAAAAAGCAGCCCTGACCACCACGGTGCTGCAGCAAGGGCCTAAAAATCCCTAAGGCTCTTCGCTGGCACACCATCAGGACTTCACAGGTCCTGCCAGCATCTGGGTCTAAAGACAGGAACTGGCTGTGCTTCCAGAGCCCTCACGCCACTGCCAATCCCCGACAGGCCTTCCAGCAGCCTGGTGTTACACCACAGAATCAAAGATTAGCTCCTCTAATCCAATTTGTAATTAAGTCCACGGGCTTAACAGTTCAGTCTGAATGGGTGCCCTCTTCCCAGGGGGCACTGCAGGGATGCTGCTTCCCGCAGATCCTCACTTCACCCCTCCCTGTCTTGGGTTTCAGGAACGGGCAGAGGTCAGTGGGAGAGAGAGAACGGTGCAGGTTGTCACACCTGAGGAATTACTGGACCACATCAACTTAACCCTGCGAGCACCTGGTGGCTCAGGTGGCACGGCACTTTTTTAGGTGGCTCCCATCAGGCACAGATGGAAATGTTACAGGAAAACTGTTGCATGAGAAAACCACTGATTCACTGAAACTGCTGAACAGCCAGGAGGGGAGGCTTGAATTAAGTGAATCAGTTTTATAATGAGTTAACAAGAATATGACAGTTTTTAGTATATAGAATTTATTTTTTATAATAAAAAAGCAGCATGGTGGCACAAATTCTTTCCTTTGCAAGCCTGGTCCCGTGCTTCAGAAACAAGGCAGAAAAAGTGTTTAACCACAAAATATGAGTAGAAATACATGGAGGTTATAGAGCAGCACATAATACTGACCTAATCTGCATAGCCTGTTTAGGCAGCCACTGAACCTCAGGGTCTCAGCTAAATTGCCACTGTTTGAATCTGTTGAGTAACTAATTAGAAGGCTACCAAAAAGGAGAGGCCTGTTTCTGCAGGGCCTCAAGGAAGACTAGTTTCATTTGGGAACTCAGATTAAGTCTTTTTTCTCCTTCTCTTTTTTTTTTCCTGTTGCTTTTTGTTTCGTTGGGTTTCTGTTTGGGGTTTTTGCTTGTCTTTTTGTTTGCTTTTTTAATTTAATAATAACAGGGTCTTACAGGTTTGTGTTCTCACATGGCAATGACAGGGACAGAAATACAAGGAGAAGTGATTTCCCCTCACCCCCATCCTTCCCTCAGGTCTCTGCATTGCTTTAAGCGGTCATCAAGAGGACCTGTCTCAAGGGTACCATCCTGCCAGGTGAGCTGATCCACCAGCACTCCCATCACGGGAGCTGAGCTGACAGGTCAGCCAGGCGAACGCTCCTACCCCTCTGTGACCTACTTACAAGATTTTGAAATGCCAGCTCACAAAGCCACTACTTTTGCCTCACTGCTGCAGTTGCCCCCTAGAAACAAAAGATGCAAATCAAACCACCACCAGCTTCTCCATGCACCAAATGAATCTGCCCACAGGAAAACATAACCTTCTGTGTTAATCACTTCGCATTAATTAGACTGTTTCTCGCAAGTGAGGACTGAATTGTAATTTCTGCAATAACAAAACCAGTTCTGCTTCAGCCCACAGTTCTCTGTGCACCGTGTTCCTTACCTCAGCACACCCTTCAAAGCTGATTTCCTTCAGCTTTGAGATTAAGGCAAACCATGCTTGATGCAGCAGATTATTTGTTTCCCCTATTGGCCTGGCAGTACTTTGGGAGTGTGACTTTTGGTTTACACAGCTTAAGCCTGAGGCTTTACTCGCAGGTTAAATATCAAAATACAGAAAACCCAAGATATAATGGGAGGATAAGAACAGAGAAAGAAACAGCTGGGAGTCCTACTTGGGATTTCAGCTGAATAAATAATCGTAAGCATATATCAAGTGCAGGGCCAGAAGTGTCGTTAAATGGATCTGTCATTGCACCCAGTTCTATGATTATCCCTCTTAATGCACTTGCAGAAGAGCACTTTAAGGCAAGGGTTGTTTGTGAAGGGGATCTTCCACAGCTGGTTGATGCAAAACATGACCTGTATTTCTCCCCTCCTTTTTGAAGCAGTTTTGATGTCCTTGTCTGCTCCCCATCCCTCCACTTGGAAGGTAACATTCTGGTATCTCTTAATCTCCTCTCTCCAAAACCTTCTGTGCCCAGACATCCACACGCTATTTCTTTCACTTACATGCACGGTGAGCAATAAAAGGTGCATCTCTCCCATCTTCTTGCAAACCCTGCTTCATCTCCCCTCTCTTCCTCCAAGCAATCCTCTGCTCTTTAGAACCTCCCAGTTTTCTCTGTCCCACTCTGCCTACAGTATGACATCCCAGATCCTTTCCCCATCCTGCTCCTCCTCACACTCTGCAGCCCCATGCATTTCTTTCATGCCCTGCCTTTGATTTGCAGAACACCTGCCAAACCACTGACCCTGGGGAGAGTGATTTCCAGCAAGGCCCACCTGGTTTCTTTGCTGTGAGCAAATTAAATGCTCCCTGCAAACACTTGCAGGGAAACAGATGCCATCCTAGCTGAGGGCATTGCTGTAATTTCTGCCCCACTGAAAGTACCAGAAGTTGGTTGGTTGGTTTCTGGAGTAGGGGATGTAGGAAAAACATAAAAAAAAATTTAAAAAGCTACCGAAAAAAAACTAAGAAAATTTATCTGTAATTATGTGACTAAGAAAATAAAACAATCAAAGAACACATCTCTGTCATTTCAAACATCATCCTCTCTGCTGCACTTGCAAGCTGTGATAAGTAAATTCTTAGGGTCTCATATGAAGAAGCTGAAGCAGCAGCCTCTGAGGTAGTCAGGTCCTTCTGCACATCTCTGATTAGCAACCAGACCTGTGCTGGAGTCATTTTTTTATCTGAGACGTCAACACCAATTGTTTTCAAAGCTGCAAGCGATGGTAATTCCTGGGGCAGTGAAATGGAATATTGACAGTGATGAACTCCAAGGGACACTGGAAAACTGAGGCAGTGGGCAAAAAGGTGACAGATTGGCTTCACTGTAAATAAAAGGTTGGGGATTTAGGGAATCTGCATTTAGGGAAAAGCTATCTACCAAAACTGGTCTGAGAGGTTGCTGAGCTTAGAACTGGCACTGCAAGAGCTCTGGAATCACAGCTGACAGCTCCATGAAACCTCCATGGTGATATCCAGGCTGGTGCAGTTCCTCTAAATATAAAATACCCAGTGCCACTGTTGAGGGCAAGATATTGGGCCAAGCAGTCCTTTCTCTAATGCATTAGGGCATTTCTCATGTTTTTATCATGCTCCACTTACTGGATAAATGATAAATGACAGATGACTACTAGCTGGAAGTAAGTATATCCAAGAACATGGGCCACTAGAGAAATTCAGATAGAAAATACTGGTTTGTACTAAATTTTCTGGATTAGCTCTTAGGCACTGAAACAGTTTCTTTAGACAAACGTTTATCTTTTTTTTTTTAATAAGGAATCAGTGGTTCTCCTGGTGGACATTAGTTAATCTCATCTCCTATTACCTATTATCAGGAAGAAAGATTTTACGCCAGCTCTTGGTGCTACTAGTCCACAGATCAGTTGCTTATAGCACCCAAGTGGAACACCAGTAGAAAATTCATGAAGATGCACATCTGTAGGAAAATTCTTCAAAGGGGAATGTTTCCTGGGGCCTTTATCAGCTGATTTTGTTATCCTTTCTAATTATTCTTCATTTGGTAAATTCAGTTAAACAAAGAGCTTTTGGTGCTGGATTCCAAGTGCCTCAAGTTGCACTGGGGGAGGTTCAGGAAGAATTTCTTTGTGGAAAGGGTTGTTAAGCATTGGAAGGGGCTGCCCAGAGAGGTGGTGGAGTCACCACCCCCGGAGGTGTTCAAGTAATGACCAGACATGGCACACTGTGCTATAATTTAGTTGACAAGGTGGTGATCAGTCATAGGTTGGACTCGACGATCTTGGAGGTCTTTTCCAACCTTAATGATTCTGTGGTTCTCACACTGAATTCTCTAGAAAAGCCTGTTTCTGATTCATCCCCATACAACTCCCATTTAATACCACGGGATTTTTGAAATGAGTGTAAAAAAACCAATGTTGCGAAGCTGAAGAGATTAAAACAAAATAATATAAGGTATTTGAAAAAATTCAGTTCTTACTACGGCAGCCTGTTAGAGAGAGCAGCAACTCCACTCCTGGCAGCGAATACACCCCTTTTGTGTGCAGGACTTAATGCTGGGCTCTCATGAAATCAAGAGTCCTCCAAAAAACCCCCCACAGAAACAGCAATTAACAGCACCCACGGACAGAAACCCCACCCCACAGGTCGTGTGGCCGTCCACAGCCCTGCAGAGCGGGGAGGTGATGAGGTTCCTACTCACTCTACTAAGTCGAAGAGCTTCTTGGGCTCGGCTGGGGGCGGGTAGATGATCTCCTCGATGCATTTCCGGACGCAGTTTGCATAGGCAGTGGAGATGTGGATGAAGGCCTCGAGGTTCTGCATCTGCCGGGCCAGCTCCAGGAGCCGCTGCGTGCCCATGACGTTCAGCTGCAGGGCGTGCCTGAGGAGGGCAGGGGAAGCAAAAACAGGAGGAGTTTCACTGGGAAGAACGTGCTAAGAATGAGCCTTATCCAAACCCCTTCGTGAAAGGAAAGGGAAGCCTCCAAGAGCAGGGGGACACAGCAGAGCAGATAAGCAGTGAAATGCAAGGGCTAAAACAGCTTTTCAGAGCAATGCTGCTGGAGCTGCTGTTCTGGGCAGGGAATGTCTCTCACTTGTTTTTACTCCATTTGAAGGGTCACAAGTATCACTTCACTAACATCTCTATATCTGACATATCTGCCACCCCTTCCTGGGACAGCTACTTCTAACAACTGTGGTCTTCAGCACTGGGGTTCCTCTGGTACCCATTCCACGTTCTGCTTAGGGGGTCAGATAAACACATGGTTTCAGTAAGCAGCAAAAGGTCCTTGGGCCCAGAAAAACGTAATTCATAGAACTGCCTGGCTTGGAAGGGACCTACCTTAAAGATCATCCTGTTCCAACCCCCTGCCATGGGCAGGGACACCTTCCACCAGCCCAGGTTGCTCAGAGCCCCATCCAACCTGGCCTGGGACACTGCCAGGGATGGGGCAGCCACAGCTTCTCTGGGCAACCTGTGCCAGGGCCTGCCCACCCTCCCAGGGAAGGATTTCATCCTCATATCCAGTCTAAACCTACTCTTTCGGTTTGAAGCCACTCTTAATCAAAGAAGACACAGTTAGCGATAACAGCTTAAATTCCCAAGGAGTGGAGGGCTGATAAGCACATGAGAGTGTCCTAGTTAGCAAGATTGACCTTCAAGCACCCAGCATGGCTAGAAGTTGTCCTAGAGACTATCTGCAGTGGATCTGAGCAAACAGATGTACAGCTCTGCTGCACACTTTGTACTGGAAGAGAGACACTTTCCTGCACAGGAGGGACAAGGATAAGGAATATGCAATCTGTTCAGCCCAGCTTTCAACAACTTTACAACATCACAGCATTTCAACACCATATTATGAATAAAACTATCAAGCACAGTGTACACCAACAAAGTTAATTACCTTGAAGATAAACTGTAAACAGTCCAGAGAAACAAAAACAAAAGCTAAGAGAATGTTTATTATCTGGATCGCAGTATCTAATGCCAGAGATACTTTTCTTTTTACATGCTGCTGTTAAAGAATAGCATTTTCCATACATTGCTATTTCTTTTTGCCCTTCTAGCAGGATGGATGCTCCTACTTTAGCTACCCTTCCTATGAAAGCCACTTTTCTGTTCCATTCCATCCTTTCTGAGAGGGGGTGAACAGAACTGTGCTCATGATACAGGCCCAGCACGGATTTCTGCTGAGATGCTCAGAGTTCCTTTAGCCTTCTAAGGGAGTATCATCTAACCCTCTAACTCTTTATATATTCTATATATATATGTCTTAAACCAGCATCTACTAATATTTCAATAAAACAAAATTTCAGGGGTTTCTGCCCTCAAGAGTTTCATCTGGAGAATTCTCTAAACGTACTGCATGTTGATGCCAGTAATTAATTTAGTTTCTTGATTGCTGATTGTCTCGTATCTTGCTGACATTGCTTCTTCACCTCCCTTATCTACTGGCTTTACATATTCTGTGGCAATCTCTGGACTTCTGCCATGTTTAAAAAATAGGTGTTTGTTTGTTGGTTTTTTTTGGTCGCTATCAAGTTGCTGCTCGAAATCCTTTTTTGAGCATCAATATTGTGCTCTCACATTTCACTTGCTAGAAATTTTACCCATCTGATGTATTTTGTTATTTAGACAGGAATAGTTTGATTTGAACAACTTCTCATATTTTGCCATTTAATCATACCGGATTTTCTTTGTTCTGTTGGAGAGATTTTAACAGATTACATGCAATCAGTCTTTAAATAGCTTCTACACTCTTCCTGTGAGCTGATGACCATTTAAACTTTTAACTTCTTTCTAGCTATCCTCCTTATTAAAAAATGGTTTCCCTTTGATGTTTCATGCCATTAAGACATATTTTTAAAGCATGTTTATTTGTGTATTGATTTAAGAACATTTATGGCTATTAATGCAGCGCTTTGGTGCTTACATCTTTGGCACTTACACCCTACATATGGCTCAAGATTACATCAAGAGATGCTTCCTTTCTGGTGTTTCTCTAATTATTTGTTCTAAAAAGCAAATACTTGTGGTGGACATAGCGGATATCTATTTATCCTAAGCACAAGCAAATGAAGATTGATATAAATAACTATGTTTTCTACTCTCACAGCTTTAGTGTTGCCCAAAAACCTATGAATATCTGGCAATCCTGATCAACCACCACAGTTTGTTGAACTGTACCATCTGCACAGAAGCACTCACACATCTAATCTTGGTTTAGTGGCTTATTTCTGGTTTTTTTTTCTTAATGGAAAAGCCTGCCTGGACAAGCACTCCCCGGGGGGAAATCCTTCAGAAACCCAGCACTTATTGTAAACAGTTAATTACACTGAGTGTTGGCTATTTTCTCAAACCACCTCTCATTTCCCTCTCCAGTTAGTCAGTGACAGGAGAGGCCATTAACACTTGCTCTGGAGACAGACACAGCACAGTTCCACTTCAAGCTGTCTCCAGCTCTGCCCAAGCAGAGACAGACACACTTCGAGTGACCTCAAACACACTTTTCCCCACCCCAGTTTTAGGTCATTCTTAACTCCCTTATTGTTTTACGACCCAAGCTTGCAGTACTTCCTTTCTGTTCCCAGGGAAATCTGCCAAGATGCTTCGCTTTTGACGTGCACACGACATTTTCAGAGCATTTACGCCGCACCTTCAGCCCAGCAGGACGTGCAGCACGGACACGTGAGTGGAGAATCCACCACTGCAGGCGCAAAGAGGTGCTCTGAGCAGCGTGTGGCGGGGCTGCTGTGCACTCTGAACCACGCTCAGCAAACACAGAAAGCAGGACATACTTCAGGGGCTCATCAAAGCGAACAGTCGCCGCACAGTGGAAGACAATATTGACCCGGGTCAGGAGCTCCTCCTCGTCTTCAGCACTGATGGCCAGCTTGGGCTGAGTGAGTTCAGCATTAATGGGCTTAATCTTCTCGTGGAAATTAGGGCAATCTTCTCGGACCCTGTCAAAGACCTTGAAGCACAAACAGAGAGAGATCAGGTACAGAATTAGGCTGCTGAGATCGCTTTGATTAGCTGCCAGTCTGACTACATCAATCAACGAAACTGGCACTAAAGAGAGTGCCTGTCTAGGAGGACACAGGTGAGGTGACAAAATAGTTAATTCACTTGTTCCCCCCCATGGGAACAACCTCACAGGCGAGACAGAACAAAGTAGAGGAGGTAGTGCATTGCCCTGAAAAGATTAATGAATTTTCTCTGGACCACTCATTTCCTTGGACAGCCACTGACATTCCTCTGCCTCCATGTCTCCTGCAACCACCTTGCCTCAGGGGCTGCCTGGAGGACCCTTACAGGAGCTAAAGGGAAGGAGGGCAGAGTATGGAGTGGGAAAGCCTGTGCAATATTAGACTCAAGCAACTTTCTTGATGGTTCTAGAAAGGCCTTGTGGAGAGGAGGGGGAACAGGGCACGTTCTCTCTCCTCCTCTTCCTTTGCTGCCCCTTGTCTGCTGTCACTCTTTGTTCACGTCAGATAAGTCCCATAGGGAACTGCCTTTGGGATAACAGCCCAGCAGGTCTGGGTGCCCTGTTGCTCACACCATGAAAGCAGATGGCTACAGCAACTTCCAGCTGGAGACCTTTTACTCTGTAATCTCACAGGAAAAGAAGACCAAGCCTGAATGTCAAACCGCTGTGAGTTTGCTGGAGCAGGATTTCAAAAAAATCACCTGAAGTTTTAGAAGCACCTGTTTCAAGGGCTTTGTATTGCTGCCCAGCATTATTATATTTGAACAATTTTCAACCAAAAGAAAAGTAGCCAGTTAGTCCAAAAAGCTCCCCTTGTCCTTTTTTTTTTTCCTTTTTTTTTTTTTTTTAGGGGGGGAGGATAAAGAGTGGCAACACAAAAGGCAGAATGAACAAATAAAATAGAAAGGCTGCAAGACCTGAAGAGGTACAATCTAGATTTCAAAGGTAAGGAGTGTACTAACAGGAACTACTGGGAGAGATTACTGGGGCGTGATGCAAAGGGTGCATCCTGCCTTTGGGCACACTGAAGAACTGTCTAGATAAGCAGGGAACAGCTGAGCTTGCCTTGGGGCAGGAGGGTGGACCAGCTGACTTCTCAGCAGCTCTGTGGGTTTGGGGTGTTTCCCCTCTGCTCTGTGATTTGCTCACCAGTAACACTGAGCTTGGAAATCTCTTTACTGCCACTGTCTCTTGTTTTCCTAGAGATTGTTCTGTCTGATTTGCCTGGTGCTTATGTAAGAGCAGAAACTGTGTGACATAAATTAAACATACTAAAAGACACGTGAAAGGTGAAATTGATACTAAGAGCAGTATTTTCCTGTTTAACTAAGGGATTACCATCTTTCCCCTCATCTGATAATCAAGTCTAGATAAACCTTGAGGTTCTTAGGGGATAAGGAGGTGAAGATAAAATCATTAGCCTTCCCCATTAGGCATCACACTCTGTACTTGACTTCACGGATTTAAAATTGACACACAGCTGCACATCCTTCCTAAACCAGAAACTTGAGCAAGTTACAAGTTAGGACACAGTGATGCCATTTCACTGCTCTCAGCTGCACCTGACTGCACACACCTTTCATCAGCAGGGCTAGGCCAGAAAATAGATTTCTAAGACAGAGAAAGAAATTCATGGGCAGAACTGTTGGTGAGAGCTGGCTGGACTGCAGGAACTGAATTCCCAGGCACCAGCAGCCTTAATGCCTGTAAAAAGCTTGTTTTCTAACTAGATGCTGGATTGGCTCTCCAAAATATGCATCGTCTCGTGAGAGATCACAAAATGGAAAGGCTTCTCGGAGAACCCACGGGAGACCAAAGCTATCTTGTAGGAGTTTTGTTTGTATTTGTTTGTTGTATCGCAAAGAGAGTGTAGAACTCCACCAAATGAGAGTGATTTTCCTACTTGTTTTACTTTGGCACAAATAATGCAGAGGAAGAATAAACCAATCCTCTCACCACCTCAGTCACGGCATATAAAAAGAAGAGTAGCGCTTCTGCAGTGCCTTGCACAGAGTCTGGACAGTTCTATTCTGCCTAGATGCCACCTCCTCCTGACATTCCTACTGCAGATAACATCTCCCCCCTCAGTTTCTGTGCCTGCTGTTACCACGTGCCATTCGGCAGCTGCAGTTTTTTCACCCCCTTCCAATGATTCACTGAAGGAACGAAGGCAATTTCTGAATACAAGCTCACAAGTCAGCACACTGCTTTTTGGAAACCTTCTGGGCCACAGGAACATTCAGTTCACTGGCACCATTACATCAGATAACAGCAGCAGCTGTTTAATCAAAGCCTGCTGCCTCTTTTACGGAATCTGAAGATTTCAGGCTTGTCAGTGCTTTACAGGGAAGTGCAGAAGGATTTAAAGACAGAACAAATTCAGCTTATTCCATACTGTTTCCTACAGTTCAAGAAGTGCTTCACATAAAGAGTATGCTTAGTCTGCAGGTAAACCGTAATTGCATCTCCAAATTCTGCTCATCCAGAGCATAAAATAACAAATCCCTAAATAACTGCACGAGACCAAAGGGTTGTTCTGTGCTTCCTCTTTAGAAGCCCTCTGCCAGTATAAAATATATTCAGTGGGCAGAAGTGGGCTGGTGTGCTGTTACTGCTGGAACTGCATGAAAACACTGGCCATTGTCACAGAATTACAGTGAAGAGAGAGGCAAGGGTGTTTGATTTCAAGTTGCCCGATATTAATTACACTGAGGGAAATCGGTAAGAACGAGGCCCTGATTTCAGTGTCTTCTTGAGCAAGTTAATGCATGCCAGGGGCATGCACTGCTGCCTTGCCCAAACCAATGAATGACTCTAATAATTGCTATTTCCATTTTAAACCTCCAAATAGGATGCAACTTAAGCATAGGCTGTGCTGCCCCCTCAACTGAGATGAGAACTCCTTGTTTCTTATTTTATAACCAGGCAATTCTCATCTATAATAATAATAATAATAATCTAATCTCTGCATTTTCACTTTACACTGCCAAGCCCTTACTGTGAAAACAGGACATCTAGAATTTCTCCCAACATTTTATTTGAGTGTGTTTGATGGACATCTCTTTCCTTATTCCTGCCCACTTGAGCTGTGACCTCCCTCTCCAAAGGACATCTCAGTGTTCTCTGCTCCTGCCTTACAGCACATGTAATAACTCAAGAGAGATTTCTGCCTACCAATCCTTCCATCAGAAATTTTTTTCCTACCACAAAGAGACAGAAAAAAACTCAAAGAAAGGGGCAAATTGCTCATCTCTGGAACAGCACAGATGAGAAATAAAGGAAGCACCAAACACTGCAAAATACCAAAGGCTTTGCATCTTCCTCAGGACACAATTTCAGTGAAGCAAAGACAAACTAATGACAGCAGAGTGCCTAAGCCATGGTCTGCTTTAAAAAGGAACTTGCAGGAGTTTGGTCTTATAACTGCTTTTCAAAGCCATGGATAGTCCTTTTTTTTTTGGACCTATCAGTCCTCACCCCTAAAAAAACCAACTTACTCTAAGAGGCACCATGCAGGTGCAGGTAACCTTTTGTCCTCAGGTGTGTTTAATGGGATACTGGGCTCCTCTAGGAGGATTAATATGCACATTTCAAAGTACTACTGAACATTTCAAATGGAGAAAAATCAGAGAATTCCCATGAAATGGATCTCATGTACGAAGAACTACTGAAAATTTTGATTAAGGTTGAGAGACAAAGAAATGGAAGGGATTCTTTCAGGCAAAGAAATGGAAGGGTTTGCTTAGCCCTGAACTCAGGAGAATATAGGCATGAATTGCTATATTAATGAATTTATCCTAAGAAAGACAAAGGCCAAAGGGGTAAAATACTGTGGCAACAGTTTCTTTAAAGAATAAACAACAAGCTGTTCACTGGCTGTATGGAATAATTCTAAATCCAAGGTGGTTCAAATCCCTCTTCTGAACAGAGAAATGGTGTATAAATGCAGGGGAATAGCCTGTACATAAATACACAGAGTAACACCCTCTGAAGTGTACATCCATCCCTCTGGTGATTTCAATGGCAGCCTCACGAGTGACCATCACAAATTTAAACTACTGAAGGTACCAAAGTCGTGAAAACGACTCTTGAAAAACCCACCTGATCTCTGCAGTTTTGTTCTGATGAAAAAAGGGCTTGTCCCAGCTGTGTTTGCCATTGATAAAATCCTCCAGTACAGTCTTGAAGGAAGGAAGGTACATAACTACTTCTAGCATTGTCACTGTAGCAAATCTGATATAACTAGGCAGCTTCTTGACATAAAGTAATTAGCCTGCAATTAATTTTTAGCCTGGTAGATTTCCCAGCAATAAACACCAGGATTGTTCAGTCAAGAAATGTGTGAAAAGGCAGGTCAGGGAGCTTTAAACGAGACACAGCCTTTTTTTTCCCCCCTTTTGCACTCTCTGCCTCATTTCCTCTTCAGAAAATTGCTTTTAAGTACGGTTCTTCTCAAGGCAAATAAAGCATAATTCATCTAATCAGTTAGAAAGCATGCAGCGGAGCGTTCCTCATTATAGGAAAACAAATGGCTTATGCTTCAATCCAGAGTTATTACTTTCCCCTGAGCAGAGCTAATATAGTGGAAATGCAGCACCCACGCCCTGACATCAAGTAAACAAAACAAGCTGATTATTTAAAGACTCCAGAAACAAAGAGATGACAGAAAGCTTCAATACAGGTCAGCTAAGGCTAGTATGTATAGCCAACTACTTAAGATGTGGTTTCAAACAGCCAGTTTCCTTGAGAACTGGCTGCTGACAAAGCCTGCTGCTTTCTAGCAAGAATACTCGGATTACAATGTCAGGGAATCCGGAACAGGAAAAGGAGCTCTTTAGGAATCACGACGTTGCAGGGACTTTGACAGACATGGAAAGGCTTTCCATGGTCTCTGGTACCATCTTAGAGGTGGGTGGGCAAGCCACAGATAGAACATGGAGGGTTTTTTTTAGATTTATCACAGACGTTCCTCGTGCCCCTGCGTGGTGCTCGGGTATCACCACGGGCGTCTCGTGGCACGCTTGACATTTACAACGGGGGAAGAATTTCAGTGCAGGGAAGGAGGATATTAACACTTGGAGCTTTTCCTACATGAACCATTTAACATGTTTCTTCCCATGCATCTCCCAGAACTGTTTTCCTTCTTGTCCTTCTTCCATAAAGATGTCAGGAGCCACAGCCACAGTCAGCTCCATCTCCCCTTCCTCAATTCCTGCCATGCAGAATTCACTGTCAGTTATTTAGAGAATCACTGCAAATACTTGGAAATGTTAGTAAGCACACAGAGTTATCCAGACACAGGATCTGAATCTGTTTTTTCCATATCCACTGCCTCAATTACAGATACTCAAAGTTTCACTGCCAGATTTGCTTGGGCACCAGGGAATTTCAGGAGTGTTTTGTGAGTCCCTGAGGATAACCAGCCAAGACCGAGAGCTGTTGTCAAACACAGACATCTCCTTCTCAGAGACACTTTGAGAAATGACCAAGAAAGGCTCTGAAAGACTTTTAGAGAAATTACAAAAAACTACTTAACCCCTTGAAAGTACCTAAGAAAAATCAGGTTGAGTTTTAGGAGTCTATGGAGACTGGCACAGCAGCTACACACGGTGATCTCTAATGCACTGTCATGGATAATCACAGTGAAACCTACTGTTTTACCTCAGAACTCTGAGGTTCCCCCCCTCTGAAAAGACAAGTTTCAGGCATATTGGCTATCACACAACTACAGATGAGGCAACCAGCACACAACCTGTACAAAACACAGCGCTGGGAAAGTCTCTAGACGCTCCACTCTGAACTTGGGTCCCTCCATAATGCTCTTCCAAAAGAATGGCAGCCTTGGGTGGGTGCCCTCTACTTCCATAACTCACTTATTTGAGATCCCTGTCCTCTTCCTGAGGCAGAAAGGAGAGAATGTCATCATGAAGAGGATCACGGGGGGTTGGAACTGGGTGATCTTTGATGTCCCTTCCAACACAAACCATTCTATGATTCTATGATTTGCCAGGACAAGTTATCATTTAATCACTTTTCTTTTGTGCTTACGTCTGATACAAATAATTTGGCCTTCTTATGCCATTCCACACACATTTTTTCTAGGATGATGTCATTTTTTTTGGTTGGTGCTTAAAAGGAAAGCACTCAGCCAGGGGTACCTCAGCCTGTTAAATATCTGCTTCCTTTCTTGCTGTCACTTAACCCTGATCATATTTTCACAGTTATGGTACATGCTGCACACACAGAGAGTGAACAAACTGGGAAATTACTGGGAGATTATCAGAAGGTGATGCAATTTAGAAGACTGACAGGAAGAGCAAGGATACTGCTACAAGTGAAGGCACTTGTGAACAAGAGACCAAGCCAGTGAAGAAGCAAACAGCTGAGATTCAAAGAAAACATCTAAGAGGGGATGACTTAACCACTGTAAACCGATTTTCTCTAGTGTCACTCTTCCAAGAAAGCTAGGAAGTTACAAGTAATCCTTGATTTCCATCCAAGGAGTCTTCAGCTTAGGGAAATTAAAACTTCTTTAAGAAGATAGAACCATCTGTCCAAATAGTGTCAGCTACTTACAGTGCAGTCTTGGCTCTGCAAGTACTGGAGGCAAACTCTAATTAACACCTCTGACTAATGGCCAGTTCTCAGAAGAATCCATGGAAAGCCCTGGATACGGCTGCAGAAACCCACAAACAAGCCTGACATCTGGAATGACAGCTCAGACTTTCTCTCTGAAAGATGGACTGCTACCTGTATTGGAGAAATCTTTTTTAACCAAGCTTGGGGTCTGCCCATGATTAACACCCTTATAATTCACCTCTTCCTGGCATGGGTGTAAAAAAATAATAATTGAAAAAAAAAATAAAATAATTTCCACTGAACTTTGTCAGGTTATCTGGACGAGAGGAGAAGGCAAAACTGGGAAGTTCGTCCCAGCCTCTTGGCATGAGCCCTCCCTTTTTCCCCCAGCTTTGGCCTCATCAAGCAGGAGGTGTTGTCTCGTTTCACAACAAAGACACCTTTGTTGTCAGGAGGGCCATTTAACGCCAGCCTGTGATAGTAACACGTCTGGCAGGAGCAGATGTCGCTCGCTCCCCGGTACAAAGAGCAGAGCGTTGCCACAGATGGCTCAGTTTTACACCACGTGAAACCCTTCTCCCTACCCTGTCGCTGCAGTTGTACCTGACTGGAATGTTCTGACAGGCCTGATGGCAAGAGACACGCCAGATGATGCTTCATGCGCTCTGCAAGACTTTCTCTTTAAGGCAGGGAAAGATGAGTTCTGTTTGCAGTCAGGTGTCTTCTTCTTTCTCTTTTCTTTCCTTTTTTTTTTTTAGTGGTAGAGAAATTCAGGTATTTTAGTATGTGAGGAAAAAACACACACATTTTAAAGAGGATCAAGAAAGACACATCAAGTGTCCTTAAGCCAGACTCAGGTTTTAGCTTGCCCTGGCACCTGAGACTGTTGAAGGGTAATCAACAAGCCTGGCTTACTATCTCTGGCTCTCCTATTAATTGTTCCAGCTAAAGCCATAACCTTAGAACTTTTTGACCACAGGATTTGTGGCTCAAGACATCTTTCACGTGCAGTTTTCACGTACTGTACACCCATCAGTAGAAATGCTGCTTTTCTCTGCAAGTGTATTCCAAGGCAGAACAAAGAGGAGAATTCACACAAGCTGAAATGGAATTCCATACTGGCTGCATGTCCTTCCCTCAGCTTCCAGATCCAAATTGCACCAATTAATTTTGTGCTACCCCAGTCCATACAAGGCAGAAAAGCGAGCACTTGTGCTGATTTTGCTTCGGGTGTATCAAATCCCTTGTCCACCAGAATGAGCAGTGGGCTGAACCGTGCAGGGCCAGGAGCTGGGCTTGGATGGTCTTTGTGGGTCCCCTCCAACTCAGGGCTGGATTCTGTGAACACCACTCCATGAACAACAAACAAAAAGTTGTTTGTACACAAGAGCCTCCCCATCTGTCTGAGCGGGGATTAGCGGTAATGAGCCCGTGTCCTTGGCCCAAGTGCCAAGAGGTTATAAATTCCCTTAATGCCTTTAATCCACCATTGGAAAAAAAAAAAAAAACAAAACAACAAAACAGCAGAAGGAGCAGAACAAACAGAACATACCCTCAACCAACCCCCTGCACCGAAATGCACCTCTCGTCCCACCCTGTGGTTTCACAAGCAGGAAAGACACAATGTTCTGCAGATTCTACTTGCTTTTAACTTCATATTTAACTGGCGGGAGCACAACTAATTTCTCCACCTGCTCTGCTATAGTCAGTAGAGGCAGCCCATCGATTTCCCAGATTGAACTATGAGAGTGGAAAAAGAAGAGACAGACTTACAGTGGCAAGGGGAGATAAAATTAGAATTCAACAGTAGTTGGGTGTGATTCGTAATGAATGGTAAGTAGTAGCTTCATAGTTGTGTGTGCTTTTAGATTAAGTACCTTTTAATTGCTCTGTTAGCCTCTCAGTAGAGCATTGCTTAATTTAAAAACATCATAACATCTTAATTCAGTTATGCCTCAAGCCTGGAACCTGAAGGGGAGAGTCAGGCTCGGAAAGTAACATAACGTGTCCCCCCTCTTTGGCTCACCAGCCTGAAAAACCAGCCCTATGCATCAATCAGCAGGGACAGCCTTCACCCCACCTCCAGATGGACGCTCAGACTCCCAGCAAACCAGTCTGTCTCCATCCTCCCATCAAATGACACCTGTAACTCGCAGGCTCCAAAGCACTTGTAACAGAATGAGGAAACCAGACTGATCTTTGCATTCTCTGATTTTCTGTGCTCAGCTCTCCACACTTCTGTTCCTCACACTTGTACAGGAAAATTGTAAGCTCACTGGTGGATTAGGATCTAAAGGAGAGTCTGGAATAGTTTCATGATGTCATTCCTGTCAGCCTGAGGGAACCACAGCAGCATGAGTGGATCTTCCCCCACTGAAGTCACAGCTGGGATGGAGGGACTCTCAAACTCTGCTGGTCCTCCACCTTCCCCTGTGTTTTTGTTTTGTAGGACCCTCTTCTGGTACTGCAACATCACTTAAATTTCCACCTCTTTGGGACCCCACGTGCCACCCACAAGTTTTGATCCCCTGAGCAGCTATTTGGGGTGCCCAACTTGTGTCTTCTTGTATTCTCCAGCAGCATCCACGCTAATGGCCAGGTATCTCCCATGTGGACCCCTCTGACTTCAGGCAGATGCTGCTTTCAGGCTTATTTTTACAGCAAAAGGGTTTTAACTCACCAGGTGAGTGGGGCTCTGAGGAAAGAACCATGAAAATCCTAGTCCATGCAATTTTCCTTACAACTGAACATTTTATGGCAGCTCACCCCAGCATTCAGTTTTGGCACCTTCTCTCCAGGGACAATGGCACAGCTATTATCTTCCCATCATTCACTCAATTCATCACTCAGAGCACTTCAGTTTTGCCTAATTCAGAGAGAGTAAAAACGTACTTAAACCAAGAATATCTTCTTCCCTTTTGGACTGGAAGAGAGATGAATCTCCAAAACACTGTGTTTCCTTCCCTCCTACAGCATCTCCTGAAAATTTATATAATAATATCTGATCATCACTCTCCAAACCAAGAGAAATGACAGCTAATATGCAACATTGACAGTGCTGAAGCCATCTGTGCCCTGTGAGGTGTGGAGATCAGCACTGTGCCACTACAGAAACAGAAGCTCAGGAGATCAGCTCCAGGATTAAAGCCCACTTCCAAAGGGATGCTAATCTACAGCTGGGGTTGCAGCTGTGGAGATGTGCATTTCCTTGCATGCTGCTCAAAAAGGGCCTTGCCAGTTTAAGATGTGATTTTACCAGGCCAGATGCCAAGTCTGAAACATTACTGCAGGATGTTTTGTATGCATTTAGCCTTTAGCCCTGAAGTTCAGTATTATCACATAGCTAAAAATGGTTCAGATGCACATAGTCATTTATTTAAAAAATGGACATTTCTTACTGTAATGCCCAAGGGAAGGAGAATCAAGTCTCAGACTGCTTAGCACTGCTTCTGTTAAACCCATGTGAAACTCTGCCTTGTCTGCTACATTTTTAGTATTTGAGAATTTCCCACTACATTGCAGTCAGCTCTAAACTGAAAAGTTCACTGTGGATACGGACTTTAAAATAATCTCCCCTGAGCTGTGCTGGGTCTGCAGGCCTAATAGACCTAAAATTGCATTTTAGTCAATATAGCAATCAAATGAGTCCTGAAAAAATACTGCCACATAAGAAAGGACCACTTAATTTACCCGCTTTCTGTCCTCACGCTGGTAAAATTGAGATGCTGCTTATCTAATTCTCAGCTGGTGGGATTGCTAAATGCCCTGAAAATGCAACACCAACGTATCAAATGGCTGGCAAGGAGCTCTTAAGAGATTACTCATGACTGAGCAATAGCCCACAGTCCTGGGTGCTTCTTTTCCAGGGGAAAACCTCTTCCACCAGGGAGAGACTTTAATCCACCCACTCAGCAACCCGGTGTCAGAGATTGCTCTGTATTGGTCAGGGAAGTCGTTATCAGTGCCGATAATTAAACCATGGCCTTTAAGGTACAAGTGTGAGGGGACTGAAATGAGCTTAACTGGAGAATCTGTCTATTCTGACTGCACATATTGGTGGGTCTACAGGGTGATGTTTTCTGAAATCTTTCTGTGCACAAACTCATCTCCATCAGAAACTCCCAGTGGTTCCCCACACCACCTTCAAGCAGGCAGACATGAATCTGTAGATGCAAAACTCTTCCTACTGCTGGGAATTCTTTTTTTTTTTTTTTTTTTTCCACTGGGAGTTTTGAGTGCCTGGTTTTCTGCCCTCTTGTTGCTCAATGATAAACACATCAGCATTTTAAAAAGAAACAGCTTAAGAGAATCCCTCCCATAAGAGAGCTATTAAAAAGCAATTTCCTTACCAGGGAGAAACACCACTGTCAAGCATGCAACACACCCAACAGGCAGCCTTCGCTTCACGGTGCGTTCTGGTGTTTATATTATGGTTATTTTTCCCTATTTCTGTTCATCAGCAAATCAGCTTGATAGATTAATTCTTTTTTGAGAGTCGGGTCTTAGTCACTGGAGTCTGTTCACCAAGAACCATCTGTTCCCCAAGATTTCCCTCCCACACACCGTGGCAGAATTACGCCCACAACCAGTTTCTTCCATTAGGAAAGAAAACGACTGTAACAAGCTGTGTGACACGAGTCCCCTGGGAGGCAACACAAGAACTCCTCTCTTTCTTCATAATTACTATGAAGCATTTACATGCAACACCCCATTGCTCAAGGACTGGCTGGAGGGGGAAATGAACCTGTCTACCCTTCCCTCCCAGTCAAAATTTCATCCTAGAAATGATGCTCTGAGCCACAGTGGTAAAATCACAAGCAACAAAGGAGGAAACCTGTCCAACTTCTGCTTGTCAGTCACCTGAGAAACATTTAGGAGAGACAGTACAGAGTTTTGATTGTTTTCCCCTTCATGAATAATGGAGACAGCCTGATCACACCATGTATTCCAGCTCTTATCTTTTCTAACGTGGAAGTTCATGTGGAAGGTTTCCCTGTAGCCAACTGAAGTTAGGGAGGCTGGCTGGCCCAGAGTTTAACACACTGACCTGGGGGTTTAGACACGGATTTATCAGCTTCAGCTCCCTCCTCCACACTGACTGCTGATTCCCATTCTCCTGCTACAGTTCCAAAAGGTCAGGACCTGTGCGAGAAGTGGGAACGAGGAGCAACTGAATGATGTTGTGCCAGCCCTTCATCCCCTCTCACAGCCTGATGCCTGATTTCATTGAGTCTGTTCATGTGCCCATGGTGCCCCTCAAATTCCTGCCTCTGCCTCCTCTAACCTTCTCCTGATCGTGCAAGAGTCACCTAATCTTTCTGACTCAGACTCATCCTGTCTACCTTCCCTAAGTAGGTGTCTGGGAGAGTTTAATCAGATTAAACCGAAAGAGCTAACAGACCTATTGTGAAGGTATCACCTCACATCAAATCCATTCCACCTGCCAAAGAATAGCAATGAAGAATAAAGTGGGGGCCTTATCTTGGGGGGCTCATTCCAAGTGCAGGATGTCGGCAGACGAGGAGCTGGAGTTTAGCCTGTGTTCCAGGATAAGTGCACCCTGGGTAGCTGTCACCTTCAGCTCTGTCACCGAAGAGAGAAGACAAATTGCCAAACTGCAGTGAGAGAGTGTGAGTAAACACATGCCATGCCTCAAACAGAAAAGAAACTGGGAAGGAGTGAGAAAGGGAATTGCTTTTTTTCAGATTAAAGGGGATCCTACCGAAGAGACAGCACTTCTCTTCCACCTTACCTGCACAGCCTTTTCATTCAGTGACCTGCTGAACCAACTCCCTGGAGGTGTGCTGCTGGCCTTAGAGGAAATCTAATCTCTTCTAACAAAATGTTAAAGCTTTCAGAATAGAAATGGCACGTCTTGGCACTCCCTCCCTTCAGTGCTGCAGCTCAGCAGCTCTGGCACCTTCCCAGTGCACGGGCTCGGCTGTGCCTTTGGAGCCAAAACGCATCTTGCCTTGCTGTTAGAATGAACATGAAACAAAAGCAGGGAAAAGGACTGCTGAGTAAATTAAGCAGAGCACAAAACAAGGTGTAGGCAGAGAAATTATCCAGGGGCACAAGAACTACTGTGCAGCAGCAGGCCTGAGATGTATTTGTTCTTGCCCACCATCCGACAGGAGCTACAAGAGATGTTTCAAAGAAAAGATGTAAATCTGCATCAGGCAGCTGGGAAATCACATCTTCCCAGTCAGGTCTCATCATGGCTTTATAGAAGGAAAGTACTGATTTAAATGTTTCATTTACAACATTATCTATCTATACATATTTTACTTGTAATATGTATTTTTAGCCATACAAATGTTTAGTACAGCTTCAGGCCTCATTTAATTGACTAAACATCATACATAATTAACTTTAAAATCTAGTTACTCCTTAGCAACATACCCTTTCCTTCTTCAATGCTGAACTTGCTTTTCCTTTCCCTGCCTGTTCCCTTTCCTGACCACTGAGCTTATCTTATTTTGGGTTTATTTATTTTTAGCACAGATGTCTTTCGCCACTCTGGTTTCATGTTCTGCTGATTCCCCTGATGCCAGGGATTTGAGCATCTATTAGTTACCTGAACAATCTGCAGCAAGGCACACAAAGCTGACTGCTTTCCTCGAGAGCATCTGCATTCCAAGGATCTCACTGCTTCTACAGGTGCCCAGCCCAGAAAAAGCAAATTGAGAGAGGACGGTCTCTAAGTTGTATGAGTGGCCAGGGAATGGCACTGATTAAATGTCCCTCAACCTCCCACATTAGATCTGAGGCAGAAGGGTAACTAAAGGTCTCCAGACATGTATTTTGGATTGCCAATAGGTTTTTTGATTAAGTATTTCATTAATACCTATTACGTAGCCTTTTCCTTCTTTATAAAGAAGAGCCATGTAATTTTTCAGAGCAGGAAACAAACACATAGATTTGAAGAGACCTACCCAAGGTCACATAACGAAGCAACAGAAGAACTGGAAGGGGAACCTGGATATTTTAAAGTCCTTTAAGAGGTCATATGCCTTCCTTAAATAGGTGTTTCTTTCCTGAGAGCTGCCATTTGACAGACGAATTTCAGCTCCAAGCTTACCAAGACAAAGGGTACAAATAACTGCTTTGCTCTCCATACCTTTTTCCCCCCTCAACAGAAACTGCTTTTGACCAGCTCTGATCAGGAGCATTCCTAATGTGTCCAGAGAGACAGCACAGGTAGGAAACGTGGAAACTGCCACTTGGTGATGCAGGGGTTTCATCTAAATAAAAGTGGTGAAAAGTGTCCTCAGAGGACACATCTGAGAGGGACCAAGGAGTGACTGATGTGACTGAAGCAGACACTGGCAAATGAAATAAAGATGGAATTAACTACATTCCCTAAAATATCTTTCTGGAACCTCCAAAAGGAAAACCAACCTTACATTTTATTTTGTCAAATCACACCCCAATGCGTTTCTTCTGCAACTGATTCTGTCCACACAAAGGGCAATTTCACAGCAGGTACTTCTGTGTGAAAGTTGGGACTTTTGACTAAATTATTTGCTTTCTCCTACTGTCAGCGGGGAAATGTTCACCTTTGAATCAAAACCAACGTACAGATTCACAGGAACACAGAAACATGCCCCCATTTATGTGCACCTACTTCAGGTTATTCCCTGCTATTTAAAATACACAATGGCACACATGGAGAGTTAACATCACATACAATTGGCTTCTCAGTTAAACTGAAAATTTAATATGAGAGAATTTGGTTTTCAGCCTGGTTTCCAAGGAAACATTTCTAGCTATTATTGGTGGAGGTTACAGGTTGACTGTCAAAGCCCACGATTTCCTTTGTTCCTGGGTCCATCAGTTTGATTCCTTTTATCATCCGGTCTCCCCTACTGAAATATGTGCTAATACAGGGGGAAGGCTTTCTTAATCCATGCAAAATAATCACTATTTTCCAAAGAGTCTCCCCAAAAGAGAGACAAAGCAGTAGCAGTGACTAAAGGAGAATAAATGACACGGAGTTATTTGAATTAATTTAAAACGTGACATGCAGGTTTGTATATGTACACACCTGCACAGTGTTGACAAAGATCTGCTGGAGATAACCTACAATTTTATTATTATTTATCCCTAACAAGCAGATGGGCTCCCACACTGTCCTTTTACAAGAATACAAACACATTCTGAAAACCAAAATGAAACTTTATAACCCTTTAGAATACCTGCATCTTCCAAAAATCAAAGTATCAGAGATGACAAGGACCGCAGAAAATCAACTGCTAATGTCACTGCTCTTTGAAGATGAGGCAATACACACTGGAGTGCAGATACAGAGGAGAAAATAAATCCCAGCCCCACAGGCACAGTGCCTCGGTCTGGAACCTTCCTGGCTTTGTTTCTTACCAAGGAAGTGATTGCTACAGAGGAAGAGAAGGCAGCTGGCTATTTTCATGAACGCAGAAATGAAGCCTTGCTCGTAGTGCTTAATGAAATTACACAGACCCAAAGATAACATCACTGCTGCTGTTTCTGCTTCTGTCCTTACTCATGTTTCTGCTCGCTCTTGCTTCGTGCCTTGGCAAGGAAAAGGCTCCCCTTCCCAGGTGGAAGGAGACTGGACCCCTCTCTTCCTCCCAGGACATTCCCATGAGCTCAGACTGCAATATTTTTGCACCTGCTTTCCCTGTTCCAAAACTGCTGCAGTGGCAGAAGGCTGGTATTGCTCTTTTTAAAGACTATTAATAACAGGTTTCAGGCATTAGAGAAGATTTCTAGGACCCACTTCTGCCCACAGAACACCCAATCTCCCTGTTGAGCTGTTTCAGTCGTAAAATGTGGACATACAAGAGGGTATTTTTGGGGGCTTTTTTGTTTAACAGCTACTGGACTGCAATATGCTCTTTTCCACGAGTGCCTTGCACTGCAATTGCCCCAGCAACTGCTTTCTCTGCTCCTCTCTTTCCATCTAAATTGCACCCCAGTGAACACCCTCCTCTGCTTTGGATAGTACCTGTGTGATTAAAAAAAGCTCAAAATTTCTCTTCTTGGCCATGCACAACATCTCCAGCGTCCTTCCATCCTATTTTCAGGACTCCTTCAGCACATGCACCCAGCAATGATTATGGCAATCAGTCATTAAGGACTGTGATCTGTGTTAATAACTGGGTGATGACTGAGGCCTACAAGCCTCAAAATTGGAGTAATCCATGCCCTGCTTGTGTAAAAAGCACAAACACAGGTGCTGAACCTGGCCCTGTGAAATGGCCTCCTTGATTCCTACAGAGTGATGTTTAACTCTGCGAATTTTCCCTTTAGACAGCCACAATTTTGGATTACCTGGGATAAACACAAAGGGCTCAGCTTTCCCTCCTGAACTAAACTAGGTGGGGGTGCTCCAATATCATGAAAAACCTGTGGGTAGCACAAGAGCAGTACGATAGTTCGACTCTGATCGACGCCGAAATCGCTAGAGAAATAAAAAGCTGTCATTTTGCTCAAAGCCTGCAGCAAAATCCGCTCAGTTCACAGTGAACATTACACAGGTTCACTTATTTTATGCATTTCGGTTCTCAGCGTGGCACTCTGAGATATGAGTGTGTTGGCAGTGTCCCTCAGGAGATGGAGCAGGCCCATCAACGAGCTCCACTATTTATTTACGGTTAATATTTTACAGCAATAAACATTAAATACATCCCTCTTCGATAAGACAACGATCTGAGGGCAACACCTTCCCTGTCAAGGCTCCCTGTAAAATGATAACCTTTGGAACATATCAGCTGCCTGATGAGAAAAACTGAGAACTGTCTCCACCAAGCACCTCAATGACTGATCTGTATCTCTGTGACTACAACTTCTCATCGTGGAGACACACACCACCTTCCAGGAAGGCACAGGCAGAGGTGGGGTTAGCCCAGCATATCAAGATACTGCTGGGAGGAAGTTCTGCTGGGAAATTTTCCCAGCTGGACTGATCCCAAACCACACAGCGTTATTCTGGTTACGTGGCTGCTATACCTGCAGTGCACTTCAGCTTCGCACTTAACCTGCTGCTTTGTTGCTTTCTGTTCTATAAGGCCATGAATTTTACAAGTTTAGTTCTCTTTTTCTTTCCTCACAGGACCGCCAAGGTCTCTCAGATTAATATTATGGCATTCAGGTGAGTGAAATAAGACACAAACAAAGGAGATAACTCGTTCACACAGGTTAGGCAAATCCAAACCACAGCAATTAAAAAAGAAACTAAAAGAGAAGGATGAAAAGGGAGGCAAGAAATAGGTTTCTAGAGCAGTTGCCCAGGTCTCAGAAAGAAAGGGACACAGAAAACTACTTTACATGAGAAAAGGAGAGCAAATACTTTAGGAAAAGGGCAGGCATTTGGGAGAAAGGGATGTGTACTATGCTGAGAGGAAGAAAAGACATTTAGAACAGTAAGGAATAAAGGACTTTGCTTCCTAAAGGGAAGGGACTTCCTGTGAGGGTAGTGAGGCACTGGAACAGGTTGCCCAGGGAGGTTGTGGCTGCCCCACCCCTGGAAATGTTCAAGGCCAGGTTGACAGAGCTCTGAGCAACTTGGGCTAGTGGAAGGTGTCCCTGCCCATGGCAGGGGGGTTGGAACAAGATGATCTCTAAAGTCTGCTCCAGCTGAAACTATTCTATGATTTTCCTCTAATTCCCCCCATTTCTGCATCTGTGAGGTGATAATCTTCCAAGCTTCAAAAGGAAGGATGGAAAGGCAGAATTTTGGAAGGATGACAAAATGATTTACTGCTTCCATGCCCTAGTGAAGCTCAAGGTCTCTGTGCTGCTAAGAATGGTTACTGTCCTCTCACTCAGTGTACTGTGCCCATGGAAAAAATCTGACAGGGAATGATCTAATTACCATTCCCTAAAGGCTCAGGGACTCTCCACTGATAGAGCTCCATCAAAATCATACAGGCACTACATTAACAATTCTGAACTGCAGTAAACTTGATTTATTCTGCATTTCTTTGCTATTCAGGCTACAGTGTACAGAGTCCTGATGCCCTTTGGGCATTGCTACCAAAACTAGCCTATTGGCTTTGATTACAGTCTGTATTTCTACTCATGATGAAACAAAACCAAGCAATATCAGCACTCAGGACGTGCAGCAGACACCCAGCTTTCACAGGATCAGGTATACTAGGCTAAAAAATATTAGAATGTCCCTAGAAATGCGTCAAAGAACTCCCTCCATGGTTTTTTTTTCAGGGACAGAAGTGACACTGTCTGGGCTGCAGCTGCCTGAGTTGTCCCTCTTGCCCTTTCTGACAGCATTTGCCTTTCTCCAGCCTTAAGTGTCCTCTAGAACCCAGAAAGCCTGGAGGCTTCCCAAATAAAAGGAATGCAGAGTTTTTCATGCCCTCTTTGCCCCTGTGGCAAAGAAATTTGCTGCAAAACACACACACACAGTTCTAATAAAATCAACTCCCTGCAGATCAAAGCAAGGACTTCTAAAAGAGTCTGAAGAGGTCAGACTGAGATGTGGAAAAGATCATGAAAGTTTAGAGTGAGGAATCTAACCACACCTGCTCACAGTGCATGTGTGTTAGCAGATTTTTCTACATCTTTAATAAATAAAGCATTAGTATAAACTAATATACAGATATATATACACACTAATATACAGACCAGTAAAGAGCCCTCTAGACACGTGATTTTTCAAGATGAATGCGCTAGCAAAAAGAGAACCTATAAAATTTTAATCCTTGCTTGATCTAAAGGGGAAACTTTCCATCTAATGGAAAAAATTGCCAACTGACTAGAAATTTTTTGCTGTAATTTTGAGTTCTAATTCTACAATTTTTTTTAAAAAAAATATGAAGTAGTTTAAAAAACCCAAACAACTGCCCCCCTTTCCCCCCACCCCCCAAAATGTGAATTGTTACTTTAGAAGAGGTCATATCAAAGTATTGGGATTGGGGGATTATTTTTCCCTCTTTTTAGGATCCTGGTGTTGGAGCTCCACCAAAGCAATCAAGGTAATTCAACAAAAAAAGTGCATTTTGCTTGTCCTTGCCCACATTTCTTTGCCAAAAAATATTTCGGGGCGGAGGGAGGGAATTTTTTAACCCCCTACCAGGAAGATACTGACTGTTCACCATAAAAATTTGATTATGCAGATGAAATACTCATGGTGTAGCACATAATTGTAATGTTCAATAATGCCCAGCCTGGAGCCCAGTTTTGCTGAGCTTTGCAGTAGAATGAAGGCTCGAAAACAGATTTTAGTGTTTTGAAGACACAAAACCAAAATGTGAGACCTCATCCCTAAACTAAGGTATGAAACCCCACATTGGAGATGGCAACAAAAGGAGACAACTGGAAGAGCAGGCAAGAAAGACGAGAAGAAAACTCAAAATAATACAGATCAAATGCACACACAGAGTTAGTATCAAAGGTTTGTTTGGCTTTTAAACAAGAAACATGTCAGTGTTTGTATTTGTTATTAATATTTGCTATTTATACTGCAGCAGTGCCCAGAAGTCCCACCTGAGCACACCAAGCTCAGCCCCTGCTTTTAAATCTTGGTGCAGGCACTGACTACGAATGCAGGAGCTGTTTCTCCCCAGCAGTTTTTCTTTCAAGAAGTAAAAAATTAATTTACGACAGGCTAACACTAAGAACACCCCCGCCCTCAGCTCCATTAAAAGAAAACAAAAGGCATAATGCAAGACCCCAGAAAATTACCAGAACCCAATTTTCACACTTGAGTTCCTTGGCACAATTCAGACATTTTGATTTGTGAATGCAAGTCAGAACTTCACAGTTTTTCAAGCATTTTTAAAGCATTCTCCCTAATATCCCTGGAGGTCCTAATGGCTTTGGTAAATGTAATAAAACCAGAGTAAACTGCATTTGAAGGTGACCTTCAGCCAACTTTTATACAGTGATCAGGTCTGAGGGGTTTGACTGGGAAGTCAGAAAGAGAAGATTAAACCCTCTGCTCCCTGTGTTTAGGATTTCTTCTTAAACTGCCATATTTTGTTCATAACAGACTTTATCTGTGAGGTCTTCCCACACAAAACTGGTCATAGCATCCACCATTAAGTTGTAGTCAGCAGCCAGATAAGGAAAAACACAGGTAAGGAAGGCCAGGGTTAAATTCAGGAAAACAGAAAAGCTTCCTTTAAGAAAAAAAACGGCAGGAGTAGCTGGGGATAGAATGTAATAAAATCAGATATGAAGGATGAAACGTGAGTTAAACTTTCTATTTTGTTGAGTGATGGAACAGAAATTCTGCTCTCTGGGTGCTGACTGACAGGTCCACTGCCAACCCATCTTGGACACAGATAAGCCCTGACTCCTGACCGTGATTTACAGGCCCTCAGAGGTTGTCTGAGGTCAGCTGTCCTCATCCAGCCCCAGTGCCAAGCAAAGATCCCGAGCCTGCAAGATGAGCTTTGTGGTACACGAGCAGCTCTGTCGGTGTCCAGAGCGGTTCTGAAAGTGCAACAGCCCAAAAAGGAATCGTGCCAACTCGCACACGTCAAGAGCCAAGTGCCAGGCTCCAGCAAAACGACAAACATTGTTCAGAAACATGTTTGCTGAAGGCCTCGTTGGTGAACGGGTCACTTGGCAAAACTGGGAACACAAAGCGCGCTGTGCAGCTGCCTGAAAGCTCAGCTCTCCCGTGTGCCTGAGCGGAAAACCAGGATACAGGAGAAACTGGGGGGTTTCAAAGGATGCCCAACAGGACTTCTCTAATGATGCTGCTCCCTGGCCTTGCTGCCAGCAAAAGCTGCTGTGATTTCTGCTACTGATGTCAGCTCTCGAGCCTGTGGGGCAGAGCTTTTCTCTTCACTGCTCTTTGTACTTTTCCTGTTCTGTTTGAAAATGCCATGCTGAGCTCCACCATCCCTCTCTCACTTCCTTGACTTTTCCCTCTCAGGATACACAGGCAGCAAGTGGTGGTGATGCTGAAAGCCTTCTCCTGGCAAGGAGCCCAACGTCCAAAAAAACGGATGACTTTCTGGATGGAGAGATCTGACCAGCATAAAAGTGATTTTTGTGGATTAGAGAATCGAAAATCTGACATTAGGATACTATTTCCATTTCCAGCTTGACACACAAGGTCAAGCTTAGGCTGGAATCACATGTGCAATGAAAGGTGGATAAAAGTCAGCAGTGCCAGTAAAACAATTACTTACTGGGTTTGGTAGCTTCCAAACCCAAAACTGGTTTCTTATCCTCCAAGGATAAGAAATTTCAGGTTGAAATCAGACAGTGTTGGTTTCCCAGTTACAGAAGAGTGATTAACTGCATTTGCATCCCTGTATCAAATACTTTTTACTATGTTTAAATTGCTATCATCTGAAGTTTAACTACTGACAGTGAAATCAAACTCAAATATGCGTTTTTAATATAAGAAGCAAAATTATCCAGAGCAAAAAGAAAATCCAAAACAGTGCCATGTCAACTATATATATATAAGGTCAACTATAAACTACTTATTTGGGCCCATCATCTCTTTGAAATCCACCCTTTATGAGATATCCAACCAAAGCTAATTGAAAATGCCACAAGATTCCAGAACTGGGCCTTGGCTGCAAACCAGAGAACGTGTCGGCACAAATGCAAATTCAAGCAATGTTGTGAAGATCCTTTAAAGCTGTGGCTCAGCTGCAATCTTAGTTTGCTAACTCCCTGGTTTGAGATTCCCTCCTTCTTCTGTACGACACCCTTGCACATTACAGAAAAAATATTGTCAAGTTACAGGCTACAAGTGTCCCAAAATATCGCTGCACTAAAAATGCATATCATTTTACAGACAGCAGCAAATGCAGCCTAACTGCAACTCTAAGCTGCTAGCGACAAGAGAAGATCTTACTTTTGATTATTTTTTTTTTAAATTGCATTATTCTCAAGGTACTGCCTGCTCATTTGCTTCAAGGGCTGAACCTTTATTTTGTCATTTAGCAGCTGCCAGAATCTTCACTGCAGACATTGTCACTGAGACACAAATCCCTTGGGATACCCCCCATTAAATAAAACAAAAATGGCCTGAAAGATATGCCTGTGTTCATTTGTGTGTATACAACTGTGTGTGTATTAACTGGGCTGCAGAGAACAGTTTGGTATGAGAAGTTTGTTCCTTGGATGAAATGAAGTCTCTGACCCTCAGAGTTCTCAAAGAACTGCACAAGATCTTCACAAATTTAGCAGAATAACCAAATATTTATGTTCGAACATGTGCATAAGTCTCTTGCTATTTATCTAATGTGAAACTGAGAAATTTCTCCTTTTCAGTTTTTTTTTTAACTGTATGGCATTAACAACACATGCATCAGCATATAATTGGCTAGAGGGATTTTTCTGGAACGCTTATATTTGAGGCTCTGTATTCTCCTCTGGAACTGTTCCTCTGTAGATCATGATCTACTTGACATCACGAAGTAGATTTTAAGGAAAAAAAAACCACAAGTGAATAAAAATAAATAAATAAATAAATAAAATAAAACAAAACAATAACAACAAAAAAAACCCCTTTTGAAATCTGGTGGTTTACTGTGATTCCAGTTCAGGCCAAGGACAGGTTGCATGAAATGAAGAAGTAAAGATAAAAAATGAAGGGCAGCTTTTATGTTTCATTCTGAATGAAGTGGGTATGTGTGCAGAAAGACATGGAGACAGAAAACATCAACCCCCTACAAGTTTCATGTAGCCCTGTGTTCTTGTTTTTCATTTACAACTGTAGGTCAATTAAACATCCCTCATTTCACTGTGTTTTACTGTTGTGCCTATGCAGAACGGGAAAAAAAAAAAACAACTGAAAACTGCAGTCTATTTTAAAAAAGAAACACAAGTTGACTTTCCTGCTGTGAACACCCCCAGGAGCTGAGGCATGGAAGGCAGTTTGCAAAGACAGAGCACCGCGCCGTGACCCCTCCTTGGCAGTGATAAAACTGAGGTTTGAACTCTGCACCCCCTGGCAGAGCCCGTGACCTGCATCCCCAAGGCTTGTCTGGGTTTCAGCAGCGTTTCTTGTTGTAATAAAAGACAACGTGTCACAGGATCAGGTCATAATCCTTCCTAGAGCTCCCAGTACTGTGAGTTCTGCTTTTAAGGGGCGAGACCAGCAGGAACCATGCTGGTAACACCACAGAATTCATCTGTAAGGGATCAGAGACTGATGTTTGAGGGAGTGTCAAGTTAATAGCTGGACTCCAAGATCCTAAGAGTCCTTTCCATCATAACTGATTCTATGGCTCTATAATTCTATAACTTACTTGTGCTTCAAACACATACAGACAGAAAAAAAAATATATAATTTCAGTCCTGGCCTATGGAATCTCCTTTCTCTGCCTCTGTAAAGGCAGTTAATAGAGTGCCCTTCAGAACTGATCAGCCCGCCAATTAGCACTGCCAAAATGATTAACCCTCCCTGGTGGGGGAAGCAGAGTCCAGTTGTGGGATCCCCAGCACAAGAGCTGGACATACTGGTGCAAGGCCAGTGAGGGGCCACGAAGATGATAAAGAGAGTGGGATACCTCTCCCATGAGGACTGCTGATCTAAGATGCTCCATTTTGAACACTTCTACACCAGTCTGCAAACGGGCACCAAGATGAATCAGAATCACCAGACACACACTGGAAATATATATAAATATACACATTATGTACAGGAAATCAGACTTATTTCTAATGCTGTCACTGGTCACATATCAGCATGACAAAACAGACACAGCCACGAAGATTTAGGGTTGTTCTAAATCCGTAACTCTGAATGCATTCCCTGATCAACTCGGGGAGGGCGTAAAGGAATTCTAAATCTCTGTCTGGCATACCAGTCTTGCAACAGAAACACAAATTGGAGAACAGAAAGAACTGAAATGAAACAAGGAACAGTTTAGTGGTAGCTCAGGAAAGAGGAAGAGGCTGCTTTAAGAATCTTGCCCACACTCATGTCAGATACCACCCTGGAGATGTAACTCCTCCCTACAACGTGGTTTCCAAATCAGAGGGTCAAGTAAGAAACTAGTTTTTGTTAAAATGACAGATTTGTTCCTTTGGTACACAAGTACCAGAGTTATTTCTGCTAATTTACTCACAAAAGCGAGGCAAATCTAAACAAGCAATAAAGCAGAAAACACCTTCAGCTCTGTTTCACTCCAATTAGCAGTTTCCAGACCTCTTACTGAGCAAGTGGGATCCCGTTCCATCAACCTAAAAATCTCATTACTCTGATTGAGGTACGTGCACCACTGCAGAGTCAGAGTGAGGGGATTCACATGGAGTGATGCTGTGCTGGTTTGCCTTGGAGAACTTTTACTGCTTAAGGTGATGAGCAAGAGCCATGAGTGAGGGGAGCAGAGAGAGGGAGAGTCAAAGGAGGTGGGAAAAGATAAATCTGGCGTGATTTGGTGACATTTATAGGGCTAACAGAGGGTCTTGCTGTATGTTTGCTGATATAGCACACTTGTCAAGGAAATACTGAAGAGGTATCTGATAGCACTAAGCATCTGCTGTTCCCAGTTGGTCAGTCCCATCCTAATGTGCAGTTCCAGACAAAGCTCTGCAGGAAAGAGAAGGTCAGTCTGTACCATCCACTGTAACTATAAGGGTTGCTGTGGCTGGACAACGGGAAAAAGCAGCAGCACTTTGATGTATTTCTGGTCACACCCCACTCCCCATTTTCAGTGGCTTCACAGCCTCCCCATTTTTATTCTGAATTATCAGAAACACTAATAAGAGCCTTTTCCACTCCCCACTTTGACTCATCTTTCTGATTAGGAGCACTGAACAAACAGATCTGAGAAACAGGCTGGCAGCAGCAGCAGTAGCAGCCTTGGTTCAGTGTATGCAGGGCATGGAAAATGCTCTGCTCTCCCAGGGACAACGGGAAAGCCACAATCAGTGACTCAGCATCAGCCCATAACTGTTCTCCAGGGAACCTGAGACAACCCCTCCAAGCATTCCTGCCTATTCCTGCGCACAGAGGGATCAGACAACAAGAATTACTCCTTGAAACAATTCCCTACCTCTGATAAACACACACCTCCCATCAACTAACGATTAAACAAGCACTGTCAAGCTTTGCCTCGTGATCCACATCTGCAGGCTGCAGCCACTACTGAAATTTTGTTGGGGTTTTTTTTGTGTAACATCTGCGCTCTGTGCAACGCAGACATGGCATTTCATTAAGCACAGGGTAATAGCTTGATTCCCTTAGGGACCTGCTGCTGGAAAATAGAACATCTCCTTTCAGAAATAGGCAAGGTCACCACATGTTCCTCAGTGCACATGCTCATTTTGGATTTGATGCTGAGATAATTGAGTATCTGCTCATTACATGTTTCCTATTAATGCAATAATGCATCCACATGTAAAACTAATTTAACAAGATCTGAGCAAACCAGCATTACATTTCAAAGCTGTCTGTGCAGCTGCAGAACACAGACAGAGAATTCTGATTTACAACCAACCTATTTTTTGTATTTTACTCTTCATGTTGGATTCAGAAGTTGAAACATAAAAAACACTGAGAAGCACAAACTCAGCTATTTTGCTCCTTCACACCACATCACCCTTTTGTAACTTACAGTTGCTTTTCTATTTAACAGGAGTCATCTTCCAGCACAATCACATACACACACTGTGAACAAGACAGCTCACAAATGTGACACCTCAGAGTTTAAACCCCTGTAGATGTAATGACAAAAGCCACAAAAATTTCACAGAGATACACGAAGAGAGATCAAAAGTTCTAGGCAAGTTCTTTCAAAATCTTTGTAAGTACTACCAAAAATCAGGAGTGCCCAGAGGACCTTACCTGAAGCGCCCAAACGTGATGCACTGTAACTAATTCTGGCCAATCTATCTGTCTGCTTTCATCTTACTTCATCCCAAACACTCATTTTATCTCTTTGTCTAGAATATTCAGAAGTTGGCAACCTGTTTTTCTCTGTTTCTCTGGTTCCTGGAATACTGCCCTGGTGGGTGTGAAAACAAGAAATTCCAGAGGATGATAGTAGATCAAAACTAAATGTAAAATGAATCACAGAATCACAGAATCTAGCTGACAAAATGGTGTTAGGTCGAAGGTTGGACCCAATGACCTCAGAGGACTTTTCCAACCCAGCTGATTCTGTGATTTCCCAAAACTGGAGAATGCAAACCACAACTGTAAATGAAAGGGCAATCTCTAGATTGTGAATGACCCATTCTATGGGTTAAAGACATACAGCAAACTCAACTGGAAACAATCTGCAAAAATTTTAAGAATTGTATTTTTTGCCCTCTTCATCTGCCACGAAATTAACAGTTAGTGGAATCAAGAGTTTCATTACTAGAAAAATAAATCTCAAAGGCTGTCAACATTTTCACAAGGAAAACACCTCTGAAGAGCAGGGTTTATGCCTTAGGCAAGAATTTTTTAGTTACTTTAAAAAGATCAGCATCACAAAAAACAGCTCCTTCCTTGAGAGGATCTGGAAGACTTGTGAATGCACCCTTAGAGTTTTTCTAACTCTAAGTCTGCAGCAACCTAAATTAGAGACCTGCCTCCTCCTTTTGCTCATCTGAAACAGCCCTTGAAGCAGTCAAAGGTTCAAGGAGAGGTCATCAAGTCCTGTTTGCTGTTGGCATGCCTAAAACTGCTGACACATGCTGAGAAGGAAAATGGGTGCAATCTGGTACAGCCGCAACAATAAAACAGCTCCAAGGGAGCCTCACCTAGAGCTAACACCATCACCAAGCTGTGCTGGCCAACTGGAGAGATAAGCCAGTGGTATTTATACATAAAATGCAAACAAAGCTTATACAGGTCTTGACAAATAATTAGGTTTGGCAATTCCAGGGCAGTGATTGTCCCTCTGGGCTCGGCACTGGTAAGCCACATCCTAAGTTCTGTGTCCAGCTCTGGAGCCCTCACTACCAGAAAGACATTGGAGTGTGTCCAGGGAAGGGGATGGAGCTGGGGAAGGGTCTGGAGCACAAGTCCTGTGAGGAGCAGCTGAGGGAGCTGGGGATGTTTAGCCTGGAGAAGAGGAGGCTCAGGGGGGACCTGCTTGCTCTCCACAACTCCCTGACAGGAGCGAGGAGCCAGGTGAGGGAACGAGTGACAGCACAAGAAGCCACAAGCTGAACCAGGGAAGGTTTAGACTGGACATTAGGGAGAAAATCTTCTCCAAAAGGGTTGTCAAGCACTGGCACAGGCTGCCAAGAGCAGTGGTTGAATCACCCTCCCTAGAGGAATTTAAAGCCATGTGGATGTGGCACTTCAGGGCAGGGTTTAGTGGTGGACTCAGCAGTGTTGGCTTAAACACTGGACTTAAAGATCTTCAGGGTCTTTTCGAACCTAAACCATTCCATGAGAGACTTGCACAAAACAACCAATGGGATTGCTTCCTTTTATGTCACGAATTTTCTTGAACATGAAAGCAACCTACCCTCCGTTAAAAACACACCAAAAATAATCGAACTCTGTTCTTGGACAGACATAAGATCTTTTCTAGCTTGCTGCCTCAAAACATTAAAAGAAAAAAATGCATTTTTTTTCTCCCAGTCATTCTTATCTCAAAGTTATCTACAGTCCTATTTTACCTCTAACTTCTGTAGAAGGAGGAGGACTATTCTTCCAGTCAAGTCTTGTTCAAACTTACAGGCCAATACTTCTAAAAATATGTTGACATTTCTCAGATTAATTCCAAGTAATTCCTTGCCTGCTAGGACCAGATCTGTCCCTTCCTCTCATTTCACATCAGCTCTGTACAGAGTCACACTAGCATTAAGCATGAGCTTGAACTCTGGCACTTACCAAAGCTGGAGGAGTCTGAGCAAGTCCACAACCTCACCACTGGCCTAAAAGCCTGAGGATCCAAGAGTCTTGAGGTCCTCGGGCCAAGTCCACTCTAGAGAACTGGTCTAGCAGTGTCTCCTTATAAATTTCTACATTAAATATAGCAAAGGACTTTTTGACATTGTTCTTGCCACTGGAAATCTGGATTTCCCCACCAGGATGGCAAACGAAAAGCTCTGCAGAATCAAGCGACGTGGGTGGAAGTCACACAGGTTCTGCTGTTCAGCCTTTGTGTTCTACTGGAAACATCTCTGGAAAACACCCTTTCCAAATGCAGCAGTGTTTTATCCCTTGCTAAGTGAGGTTAAGCTGGAGCTGACAGAGAAGATGGCAGATGCCCTTCTGTACTGCAGCAATGCAGCCACGAGGCTTTATCCTGTGAAGTTATTTTAATTTTCCAATAAGGGTGAGGAGCAGGGTGTGATGGGCTCACACTCAAGTTTTATTTTTGAATGCTAATGCTCACACGTTAGGCTTTATAAAAGGAGGGGGAAGGAACAGAGTTTATGAATGCAAAATGCTGCTCTTCTTGCAGAAATGAAATTTGGGACGGTAACACACTTTAGACAAAGAAAACTCTCACCAAACAGCAATGCAAAAAGGAAGTAGAAAGATTACAACATTACAGTGTAAAATGCTGCATTACCTATCAAAATCAGACCCAGGTTCATTAATGTAAGATTTTTTTGTTGTTGTTTTAGACACAGCAAAAACACACAACAGCTACAGCAGAACTTGGTTCTTCATGAATTGAGTAAAACGGGAGTCCTGTGCTCCACCCAAATGGATTTCAGACCAGACTCTAGAATAAACCACAGAAACTTCTTACCTTGCATTTCAACATGTTGGCCACCCTCTCTTGCATTGATTGTCCTGCCTTTGGCCTGACAAGAATATAAACTGCCTTCACCTCCGGGCTGGAGCGCAGGAGTTTTTCCACCAGCACTTTGCCCACGAAACCCGTCGCTCCCGTGATAAGAACGGTCTTCCCATTGTAATAAGCTGAGACTGCAGACATGGTGCTGTCTTGTCCTGTCCTTTCCTGCAGCAGGTACCTGAGAAGATGAAGAAATAAGGGCTTTTAAGGGCTTTGGGGACAACCTTTCTGGTCACCTGCGGCAGCTCACCTTCGTCAACGGCAATTTTAAAGATGATTTATTTTTTTTTAAAAAGTCTTTAATATGAAAATATACAGCAAAAACCTGAGAAGCTTAAAAAAACCCCAGGCTCAGCCTTGTCCTCCCTGTGACACCATAGCTGCAAACAGCAGTCTCCAACACAGCTCCTGCTGTCCAAGACTCCCAGCAGGAGATGCTCCACACGGAGCTGAAGGGTATTTATCTCCTACACGGTGAAGTGGCAGCCATGCAGCTCTCTCTGGAGTTCAGGTTGCCTGAACTAAATAACGGGGCTGGCATGACCAGGCTCCCCCCCAGTGAAGTGTCCCAGTTAAGGATTTTAATTAGATGCAATGGTTTCAGGCCTGTATGACCCCAGCCATCCTGACTCGAACTCTTAAGTTGCTTAAATGACAAACAAGGCTGGACTGAATCCTCTTAGAAAAGCCCCTCTCCCTATTAGTGCAATGGAAGCAAAACAACTCCTGTTTTTGAAGTGCTGCAGATCACAGCAAGAGTAAAGCACTTACACTGCAAGAGAAAGGCTCATGAAAAGTACCACTAAATGCTTTTGTTTTGAAAAAAAAAAGCCTTCTGAATTTGAAACCAAAAGAAACAAGAACAGTAGAACAAGGCCAATCAAGCATTCAAGAGCCAGAACAACTTCAGGCACCCCAGAAAAACTTCTCTTCCTCCTGTAGAAGCTTCACTGTTGGCCATTTCAAGTTTCTCAGCATGAGTGAACTAGCACGCTAGTGAAATGCAAACACATCAAAACTGAAATACTGCATTTGTTGCATTTTTGCAGTCTTCTAAGAGCCCCCGTTTTCACCAAACCTTTTGCATTTTTGAAGCCTAGTAAACCACTGGGGCACAGCGAAGTGTCCAGCTTAGAGAAAAAAACCACAAGCCTTCATACAGACACTGTTCTTCTTCTTTCCCAGTACTGCCTGGGACCATAGCACTTCACATCAAACAGATGAAAATCCCCAAATTTCTTTGTCCAAAACAAATCATCAGGTGTAGAAATCTGATTTAGGAAGTGGGTCAAGCAGAATAACTTCTGAGGGACACAATTTTACGAACTAAGAGCTGTGGGTATTGTGGCTCAGTGGATTTGGGTATTAGCCTACTTTCAGATATGGTCTAGATTATAATTTAAATGAACACAGAAGGTCCACCTAGGCCTATTAAAAACCTGTTCTTATTAAAGAGCTGGCCGCTTGGGAAGTTCAACAAACAGGTTAAACTCTTAGATAATGAACTTATTTATAACAGAATGTCACATCACATTCAGGTTGGGAAAAACTGGAAGACAGGAACTTGCAGAACCTGGCAGTCTGTGAAAGGGTGTGTAGGGCCAGAAGTAGCTGGTGGTTTAGCCAGATAAGATGGAAATTACAAAAGACTTAAGAAATTTGTCATGACACATGCCCTGAAACGTAGAAAAATTAGGAAGTCCTTAGTCAGTAGAGACCATACAAAATCTACTGAACATCAGGAAACAAAAAGATAAAATATAAGACTTCCAGCCACTGGATGCTTACTTCAAATTCATATTCAGAAGATCTTATCTTCCTAACCTCACCTAATATGCTGCTAGGAAAAAAAGATACATTTAGAAAGCACTTTGCACCCCAAACTTGGAGATTACTACAGTGTTTCACAGGAATTCCCCTCCTTCCCACACCTGGGGAGCAGAGAGCATTTCCCACCTGCATCACTAAACATTTCTGCTTTGCCCTATAGGTGTAGATAACTGCGCAAAACAAACTGTTAAAGGTTTCCACACGTGGACATCCAATTATTATGTTGTTTCATTCGGGTTATCTGTTTTAAAGTTATCCAAAAGGGGCTTCATCTGTTTTGGCCAGATGTTCAACGCCTGCTGGAATAGCAAAACAAATAAATCACACTCCTTGACAGGGCCCCTAAAATTAACTATGCAGCCTCAATTTGTTCTGTGTTTCTGGCAAGGGCCACACACATATAACTGACATTTTTTCCCCATCTAGGTTGAAACCACTTTGAAGGTTTGATTCCATGAAGCTGGGGAATCGATTTTTTATCTCCCCAGCTATTCTGGTATGATGAAAATGGAAGCACCAAACACAGCCACTGAAAAAAAGGAACTTCTAAGGCCAATCTGCTTTTCCTCTTGATTCTTGGCTTGACCCTGCAGGGTTAAAAAGGAAGAGAAATCACATCCTTTCTATTTTCTGTAGCAAATGAGTCCAAGTGAGGAAGCACACAGTTAGTAGGGCAAGTTTCAGAGTTGGATCCAGTTGCTCAGGGCCACAATAAAAGGCTATGAAGAATGAGATGATGTTTGCCTCTTAAGGGATCAGATTTGTGTCTCCATGCAGTACATTTATTTTTCCCTTTCCTAAGTGAGCTTTAGAAAAAAACACAAAAATCTTGTACCCATCTGATGCCACGATAAGTATCAGGAAAGAATATCTGTGTATTTGTTTAATGTGCACAAACAAATTGATGTTTCCAGATCACGACACAAGAGCCAGAATGCTGCAATTTGATATGATCAGACAGATCCCTGAATCTCCACTGCCCAAGCAAATTTAAAGAGGTTTTTACTAGGTTCCAAAATCAAAGGCAGTTTGATATAAACTTTCCAGTTTATATTCAGCATGGCTAAAATTTTCTTTTCAACTTAGTCTTGACTTTTTTATTTTTTAGAACTATCTTTGGGTTCTTTTGTATTTTCAGGAGTGTGATTTATTCTTCCCTGTTTTAATTGATTTTGGTCTTTGTAAAGGAAGTACTGCAGAAGCTATGGAGACTTTAAGAAACCAGAAGATTTCTGAGGTTAAAGGGTGTGATCCAAGAAATGCCTGCTCACCTGACCCTTTGGATGTCTCCTTCAAAACACAGAGAACTCTATGCACGCCTTTTTGGCTTTTCTACACTCAGTCAAAGGAACGAAAATTGTTTCCTGGAGTAAGGTTATACTTCACTTTTAATTTTAATGAAAGCTCAGTCAATACTGTACATGGACTATTTCCCAGTCAATTAAACTGCAAGGGATTAAGCGCCTGGTAGAACTGGTGAACCACGGTCAGCAATTGCTGTGAGCTGACCCTTACTCTGAGGTAAAGGAGGATAAAGACAATTTCATAGCCTAAGGGTCCTCTCTGTGGAGAGAAAGCCACTGAACTGTGGAGAAAAGCCCACACTAGAGTTTCCTGAAGCCCAATTCAAGTAGCCCAATTCAACTCAAAACTAAAAATTACAATTAATGGCAAATAACATTTTTTGAAACAAAGCTACAAGACAGAAAGAGAGTCCTTTAAGACTAAACAACTTTTGGCTATTTCTCCAAAAATAAATTTTTAATCTTGGGTGCAAATATCCAATCATACATAAGGCAGTTTTCTTTAATCAGGATTCTGGAAGAGTCATAATTAAACTGGGACATGCACAGAAAGAAAAATTCCTCTGTTGCTTCAGAGAACTTGCACAGCTGAGATCAGACAAAAGCAATATAAAGTAGCCACAGACTATTTCAGTCTCATCAATTTGCTTCTTCAGTCTATTAATTATTTTATGAGTTTAAAATGGACTGAACACTGGGGATGCCTGAACAATGCATCTTCATATAATTATTTTCTCTTTTACATTTTGCCCCAGGATGTGTGACAGAGACTCCACAAACTAGGCATGTAATTAAAATACATAAAAGCAATTCTTCCTGATGCGTGCTCTTTGCCTGAAAGCACTTGTTGTTAGTTTAATCATCAGCAAATAAATAATCCCACAAATTGGACTGTAGCAGGAACAACCTGATCTTTTCACTTTTGTGGACAGCAGAGGTGGATCCACGAACAATGAGCAATTTTCCTCCAGTGCCAATGAATATACAGCAATTGTATGGCTTGAAGCAGACCAGTATAATCCAAGGACAGCATGCACATGGTATGCAGAGGCAGGAACAGTGTTACCACCACCTCCTATGGAGCAACAAAACGCTCCATTCCACACTTAAAGAACAAAAATTGAAAAGAAAAAAAAATTCAATAATCATCTATATATGTTTCATTTATGTGCTGGCACTAGAAACAAGGGCTCTCACAGCATCCATCAATTCACAATGGGATCTTAGGTGTGTGCAGGTAACATTAGTCATGCAGGCTCTGCCATCTGAGATGCTTTATATGGATGTCAAGGTTTTGTTTGAGCACCAGGATCTGCCTCGGAGATTTCACAGCTTATTTTTAGCCCCGGGACATCTGGAAGCAATGGAGCGTGCTGTGGCCTCAGAGTCCCAGAGCAGAGCCTCACACCACGCTCTGGAGCAATAGCTGGAGCAGTGACATGTTCTTCATCAACAGTGACTTAACTCCTGGCTTCTCAGCAACAGCGGGAGGAGCCTCTTGTCACTCAAGCTCCACTGATTTCATTTACTGGGCCAAACTCACGGCCAGGGAAGCTCCACTGGCATGACCCAACACTTCAGCTGGGATTAACAAGAGTTAGCTCAGATTTGAGCCTTTATACTGAAAAATATTTTCTGCGTTTTCCAGTAATAAATAAAGAGTGACTCAGAGTGGAAAATGGCCGCAGTTCAGCACTGCACGACGTTTGTGCTGCTAACAAGAACGAGCAGGGAGCACCAGCCACGATGCACTCCAGTTACATAACGTGTTTCCAAAGGCCACAGGAAGATTTGTGCAGCATGTGATGCTTGGGAAGAGGTGGGGGAGAATTTTTACGGATGGCAAAAAAAAAAAAATGAAGCAAAGAGGATGTTAAAATGGCTGTTCCAGGGACAAATTAAAAAGATCCTCACGGTTTGTTAAACTTCCCATGGTTATTTAACAGCACGAGCAACCTACCAGCAATAACAAACTGGCAAAGATAAACCTTCTCTCACTTTTAGCTACAGAATTAAAAGGAAGGTCATAATCCACCCTTTGTACAGGCACTGTAGCTGCTAATGCAGCATAAAGAAATAAAACCCCTGCGATTCAAAGATGGGCACATTTACAGCCAGACTGAACTCCTGATGATAATCCTCTTTGTGGGAGATTTTGCTCCAAGCAATTTACACCAAATATAAATGTTGTTGCTAGAAGCCTGAAAGTTAAACCACTTTTTCTCCAGCTAAGATATTTCAAATCATTTTTTGGTTTGCCAGCAGTACCGAGTCAAGTCCACACCAGCATATCCAAGAAGCAATAATCATCTAGGAGATGCAAGGAGAGACTCTCATTGCTCCCAGAGACCCTTCAAGATTTGAAAAACCACACCAGTTTTGCAATTTGTGTTAATTTATAACAGTGAAATCTAAAGAGACAGTGCAGTGTGACAGCATAATTAAGAGCTGGAGGTAATGAGCAGCATGCACAGCCTGATCCTGCTACATCACATCGGGACAGCAGCTCTCCATCCTTTGGAAATCACCGGGAGTTGTGGCTGCTGGGCTCGAGATCTGCCAGCAGAACAAGATGCAGATGCAGGGCAAAAGCCTGAATTTCAAGATTTGGTCACTGTGTAAGCACTACCTGTATACCTGCAGGGACCACCCGACTCTTCTAAGCAGCCCAAACTGTTTGACACCGTTCAGAACCAGAGAAGAACAAATGAAGCACAAGGGCTACTGATGCAACACAACACAGGAGAAGCCCCTTGAGTTTTTTATTCTCTCTCAGTCTCATTATGTTCTCTCTAAAACTGATGAAAACAAGCCTGTGAACATTTTGGAGCTGGAACGAGGCACAATCCTCCGTGTGTGATACGGGATTCTGAAGAACAAATATTTCCCAGTAGCTCAAGTACGGCTGTATTCTGCCTCTCCCCTGTTTCATCAGTCACCTTAAAAGAGCTGCAGCTACCAGGGACATCAAAGGAGCTGTTTCTGCAGGCTCGATTCTGCATCACACATCATTTGTACCCACTCTCCCTTTTTTTAAGGGGGAGCCCTCCCTTTCTTTCTGAGAGATAGCGGTTGGAAAGCCACTGGAGCAAATTGCTGGATCAAAGCTTAGGTGCTGTGCAGAGATCAGGACTAGAAGGGAGTTTTTTTGCTCTGCCTCAGCATAATTAAATGCAGACATCCTACATCACAGCATTTCTGCAGGCAACCCTCTCCCTTCTCTTTCCCCCAGTTCATTCTTCACAGCCATTTTCACCTTGCTCTTTCTCCTGGGGTCTCTACAACCAGCAGTCCTCCCTCAAGACCCTAAACCCAAACCCTTGCCATAACCACTGCACAGCAATCACACTGCACCTCACCGTTGCAGGAGGGAGGTCTCTCAGTGAATAAGTCTGTAACTCTCTCTGTGGTGACAGTCTGGTCTGGCAGATTTATTTTATCTTAGTGATCTCAGTTGATAAGTTATTAGCATCCAACAGCTAATGTATTAGCATTCGAAGATTCTTCTGTCCTTTTCCACTGCTTGGAATACTCACACACAAAGAATTTGAGGGTAAAAGGAGGCTGAGGTGTTTCAGTGTTTTTTGTTTTTCAAGCCTCACTTTTGGAGCAGCCCATTTAGCACAGCTGCTCTGAAGCACAGCAGCTTCAGGGCTGTTACCTCCCCGTTGATTCCCACATTCCAGCACTGATGGAAAACCAGCCCAGAACGGCCCAAGCCACACAGGGTAACTAAAAACTGCCTGCATTGCTGAAACAAATGAAAAAGAAGTGGTGATTGATAGCAGCAGTGTGAGTATTTATGTGACTACAGCAATGATGTTCTTCACAAAGGCACTGTCATGAGATAAAAAAGAATGGTCTTCACTCAAGATTCTGAGTCAACAGCAATATTGATCCAAGGAGATCAATCCAGTAAGTAAATCTATGTCACGCAGTGATGGAGAGACTTGCCTTCCCTTTCCTACTGTCACCCCATCCAGCTCTCCTGCCAGGTAAATACATAAGCACAATGCTTAGGACGCCTAATGAAATCAAATGAAATTGCATTTATGTGTTTTCATAACAAAACAAAACAAAACAAAAAAATAAAAATAACAGAAAACAACAAAAGAAGAAACTGAGGGAAACGTACAGGACTGTGGTCAAGTGATGACCCCTTAATGACCATGCTTTAAAAAGACAAACTCTTATCTACCTTTCTGTTGTTACAGCCCTTTTTCACAGCTATGTCCAGTGGAAGATGTAAATAGAAAACATGAGTAGCTCTGTACCCCTGTGCATATTTATATCTGCATGTTTGTATTAAGCTTCAAAACAAATACAAAATAATTACTAATTGGCTGAATAACACCAGCTGAAAGACAGCGAGGCAGCTGCAGGGATTCAGCCATACACAGTTTCTGACGAGCACAGACTTCCCCATTCAGTCTGTCTGGATTTCCATGAGCATAAAGGATTTTACTGAAGACTTTTCTTTAATAAAATGCATGTACTTGTGTAGTACATGCACAGGGAACCATTTTCAGGTTCACTTTAGACACAAAAATCTGTCGACTGCTTTTTTCAACCATTTTTACAATAACCTCATACTGCAAACCCTTATAAGACGTGACAGGGCAAATATTCCTTTTCCTCCATCCCTTCCAATTGCCTGAATTTGCCAGTACCTTCCTTGTAAGACAGAGGAAAACTACTTAGCAGCTGAGAAGCTCTTGACATGTTGTGAGGGAAATGTCTGGATGAGCTCAGATAGTACAGCAGCACGGTTTGTGCTGCCTGACAGAAAAATGCAGTGACTGCACTAGGAAGTTCAGCAGTCCTGTGACAGCAAGCTAAAATGGAATTTCACACTTTGCATCTCAGATCTAACGGAGTGGAAAAAAAAAATCACCTGCTGTGTTCGGACACAGATTTAAGGTTAATTAAATAACTGTAATTATTTTTCTTTCCAATAGAGAGCTCAGCAGTCTGAGCAGTTTTATACTGAGGCTTTATTAAGAACTGCAGTCTAGAACCTGGTTACTCTTGTCTTGGTTGGGATTGAAAGATAAAAATGTTGGAATACATCCCACTAAGAGGAGTCTTCTTATAAGGATGAGCAGACTGATAGTCTATACTATTAATTTCATAGCAAAGCATATATAAATACAGACATATGTTTTCAAACCCAAAGATTTAAGATACCTTTAAGTGTTTGTTTGGTTTTTTAATTGAAACGTGACAGAGAACATTATAAATTGAAATACCACAGGTTTGCCTTTTACCTTATCATCCACTCAAAACTCAGACAGATTAAACACAAACAAAAAGCTTTTTTTTTTTTTTCATTTCTGCCACATTTCTCTGTTGTTCAGTCTTAGAGCATTTGATGTGAACCTGGCAATCCATCAGGCAGCAACAACTGCAGCCTGGGCTGTTCTGTCCAGCTGCTGAAACAAGACAGAAGATATCCAGGTATATTCTAAATATGGGCAGGATGAGGGTGACCATGCCGTGGATGCTAAGTGAGACTACAAAACACAGCTTCTATTTAAAATAAATAAATAAATAAGCAAAGGTAAGAGGACAGCAGAGAGGAGAGTTTGTAGGACTCCCTGTGAGAGTGTTTATGCAGGACTTTCCATTCAGCTTCTACCACAACGAACTGAGTGTGCAAATCCAGGAGTTCTCCTCCCTGTGCTCCACCCAGAATTACCCACAGCAGCTTTAAAACAAAGTAGTTCTGTGATCTCTAATCACTCCTGGGAGATAACTCAGCGATCTGCATCCACTGACCAAGTGGAACCTGAACTTTGACAGAAAATAAATTTCCTTAACGCTGAGACCAACAGCTTGAAAGAAATGAAAAACAACTTGTGAGGGCCTCCCCATGTGCAGGACACAGTTCAGAAGAAGTGGAAAATGGACAGAGAGCTTCTCATTTCTTGGCATCTGACAGCCATCACCATAATATTTTGGGATGGATTTTAAAGATGCAGTTTTTGAAGAAGGTATCAACAACACAGAAATCATGGTCTCACTTGCACTTATGTTTTCAAACTTCTTTTTCTACCCCCATCAGCTCTTCCCTTATTTGAAACTGAGCTACATAATAAGTAAGCAGAACTCATTTTACCAACAGTGAGAACATTTTCACAAAATCTTTCACAATTAAACAGATTGCACTCTTGATACTAAATATTATCTCCATTTCTGAGAGTTTTGTTACTCTCAGGAGGAAGTTTTGCTGCCTCTTGATCCTCATCAGATGGCTTTAGGGATTTTTGACTCTTCTAACTAGAGTCACCTCTCTTTCCTCTACCAGCATAAACAGACTGAGAAAACAAAAATAAAACTACAAAGCAAACGTGAAGTGAGGCCAAGGATGCTGTTTTAAAATACAGAGAGAGATGCAAAATCCTGAAATACCCCAGAGAAACAAAGAATACGTGTATTTCATTAATCCCACTATTAGGAGCAATGCAATTCACAGGGGCTGCTAATGAATTAGGGTTAATGGTGCAGTGCTAAGCAGCCACTTTTTTTTTCCTCTTTTGGAGATCTGTGTTTAGCTCTTTGGGGTTGTTTAGGTAATTCTGTAAAAGTAACTTCCATTTCAGAAACCAATGAGCACAACAGCAAGAAAGGCCATATATGCTGTAAGACACATTGATTTTATCAAAATAGTTACTGCAGCATTACAATTTCATCATTCTCAGGTGCATATGAACATTTTAAAAAGTCTTTTGTTGTCGTTGTTGTTGGTTTGGGGTTTTTTTTTGGTTCTTGATGGGTTTTGGTTTCTTGATTTTTTTTTTGCCATGCAGTTATTCCTCTCACTCAAGAGCAAAAAAAGACAAAAATGTGGATTCAGTGGGGAAATAATAATAAAATGTGGAAGAAGCCAACCAGAAGATCAAAAATATATCCTTCCCAATTAGATTTTCTCACAAACTCCAGGGAAAATACACTCCTCAAATCCCCTCACTCGGTTTCTGTGGAAGACAGGCAGCACAGCCTGCAGACTTCTCTCCCCAAAGTTCTCCAAGAAACACAAACATTTACTCTTCAGATAAAGGGAAAAGAGCAGGAAGAGGAAACTAAAGACAATTCCCTGGAGTTACTGAAAGCTGCATTAAGGAACTTTCCTCTTCACATCAGCAGCTCTGAATAATGAGGCAGCAGAGAGCTTTGCAGCACTGGGAGCCTTTCAAACACACTTCTCCAGAAAGAAGAGACAATAAAATGTCAATAGAAAATGCCTCTTGGCTGGCAGAGAGAAAACTTTTCCTCCTTTTTCCAAATACAGGGACCAATTTTTTTTTTTCTTCCCCTCTTCTCCAGTATTTGGAAGACAAGCTGATGAGAGATGACAAGACGCATTTATGGAAGTTCAAAAAAATCCAGCACTGAATAAAACATAAGTTCAGAATCATAAAAAGGATGGTCAGACTGTACCAATGTCATCTAATACATCCTCTGTGCGCTGAAATGCAAGAAGGGAAGAAGTAATTCAATGATGATTTAGCTCTAAAAGTTCAAGGAAAGTTTGAATTAAGTTTAAAATATTTGAATAGTTCTGTTGTAATCAGCGCCAGGTTCAAGAAAGTGCACATGTTCTCCTTAATTACAAATTTCCTTCTCATCACTAAGAAGCTCTGCATTCAAAATTTACGTGCTCCTATACTAAATTTTTTTTAATTACTTTTTAATTTTACTTTTTATTGGCCAACATTTAAGATATTAGTTATCAAGAGAAATAAAAATACCCACAAATCTTGCAATGCTGGTTTCCCCCCACCAATCTCATCCTAGCATGATGAGATAAAATAAAGGAATTCCTCTGGATGGATTAGGGTGTGCCTGCCCTGAAAATGCACAAGACCACACAGGGTTGGTATATTAAAATAGCTTCAAGTAGCACGGTGAAGTACAGAAATAAATATGCCTCCTATGATTATTCTTTTTTTTAAAGCCTTTTCTATTCTTGTAGGGACAGCAAATTGCTATGTTCCAAGGTAGAAGTATTTAGGACCCCTTTAAAATTAAGGATTTATCCATATCATTTAAGAAAAAAATATCTTATGACTCAATTCCTGTTAATAATCTTTTTTACTTCATTTTTCCAAGAAATGATGCTCTCTTTAAGTTTTGTATGACCTCACGATCTTGGAGACAAAACTCACAGCCTGAAGATATAAATACCAAGCAAATGTTACTGGTTCTGAAGCAGTACCAAGCTGCTTTGGTGCTTTTAGCTCCATCACCCTAAGACACAGAAAGCAGCCTCATTCTCTCTGACGCCTCTGTAATCCGTGTGTTTTAAATTCTGATATTCAGAACAAGCCTGACCTCCTCCTCTCAGTTCCTTTGTGCCCAGCAGAACCCAAAAGATTTGCCCTTTTTAACTAGGTCTCTCATCTCCTGGATCACAGGGGAGTCTCACACAAGTTCAGAGTTCTGTCCTCACCCCAAATCCCTGGAGATGCTGTGAAAATAAAACATCAACGTGCGTTGTAGTAACCTCTGTGTGTGCAGAACTACCTCTCAGGAAAAACAACCTTTTACCAATCCCTCCTTCTCGAAACAGCAGCCAAAAATCCCCCCCACACACTCCCCTTGGATTTCTTACTGCTAATCTCAGGTCCAGATAAGAGTCCTATTATTAAGAAGGGCTGACATAAAGCACACAGAGATTGCCAGGCTGGAAATTCCTTGCCAAAATACACAGCCCAGATGGGCAGGGACATAGAAAGGTAGAGTGTATCAACACTAGGATTGCCACAAGAAAGAAAAAAAAGTTTGTTACTAGCAGCCAAAACACACACTGACCTTGCCAAAAAGTAGCCTTTGAGGCAGGACACTTCCTGCAATACAGAGATATTTACTAAAATAAGCACACAGAGATTAGGGCTCCTACTCAACTACATTTCTCAGGGCAAAGAAAGTACTACATAGCAGTAACAACCATTTTTTCTCTCCAGTTTAATGGCATAAAAGCAGGACCTCCCTGTTGCTGTGAGAGCAAAAGCAAAATGAAACAGGAGAGGTGTTTCACTCTGCTCAAAATTTTATTTCTTGAAGTCTCTGTAGCACAAAATGCTATTTTAGGAAAAACATTTTTTTCCCCTCCCTGGCAGTGCAAATCAGCCCAAAACTCAGCATATTTGGCTTCCTGAAAATTTTTCCTGGCCGAGAACTCACACCCTACAGAGACTCCCCGTTGTAACCGCTGCCAATTCTCTCTGCTGACCCCTTTCCAAAAGAGGAGGAACAGAGAAAAAAGGTGCCAGCCAGAGCAACAGCACAACCCAGGGATCCCTGTTTTATCAGGAGGGTGTTTGAAGGCAGAACAAACAACGCTCCAAGGTGGCCCTAATTTGCACTGGAAGCCAGCGTTGGTTTTGGGAAATTGCCACCTCATCCATCGTAGGCTTTGCCACCACATCCCTCTCCTCTTTGGTTTTGTGCTGAACACACGCCAAGAAACCTGGATTTTAACAACTGAATGGCAGAGATGCCCTGCAAGAGAGACAGTCCTAAACAACCAGAAGGGGAAGAAATCGTGCCTGTGAACACAGTGTGAGCCTTCTGGCAGGGGGAAGCTCAAGCACAGATACAGGAGGGACAACGGTAGCTGATTTGTGCTGGGAAAACAATTATTAATTTGCGTAGTACTTACTGGGAAATTATTTTGATCTAATTGAAACCTGCTAACAACACAGAGGAAAAAAGGGCTGCTGTTGAGACATACAATTCGAGGGGCTGAAGAAGAAATGCAATTAGAGTGATCCTGTGTACCCAAAATTCCAAGAGGATAAAGAGATTGTCAAAAGGGAGTGGAAGATCCGTTTCTTACAAATAAGAGTCAGGAATTCTTGTGGATTTTCCAGACCTACAGAAAACTTCAGCATTCCAAGTCACAGAGTTCAGCAGGACAGAAAGAGCCCATATTGAGTATTTCACAGAACGAGCAGAGATCATCCTCAGAAACAACGACAGAAAATAAAAACTATTATCTACGATCTAAAAGTCAAGGGAAAGTAGAAGAAAGGCTCCTTTGCACTGCCAGGTTCCCCAGCTGGCTGTGAGGTGTCAGGTTTCCCAGGTGCCAAAGGCTCCATCCGAGCAATTAGCAGCACTAATGAGTGTAAAACACAGCGATGCCCGTAGGTGATACAGAGGTTCTTAGATCATCTTTGCACGACAGGAAAATCTTCTGATAGCAGGCTGATCCTTCCAAATTTACAGTACCTGAAGTTTAACTGAGACAGAGTCTGAGCCAATTAATTTGCTATATGTGTAGATTCATAAGCCTTAATTACAACTCTTCAGTTTTGATATTGAAACAATCAGTGCAGTTTATTTCAGAAGGGAGAAGCATCACTGATCCTCAGCAGCTCCCTTTTATGGGTCTCTGAAGGTGCACTCTGGCTAAACACAGAGGTTCTGGCAGCAGCTTTAAGGTTTTCTAGAAATTCCTACACCTTTAGCAACTCAGGCCATGTTTTCTTGCCCCTTCATTTGGGCAGCAAGAAACCTTGTGGGGTCAGCTTGTGAATTAAACAAATTCACTGGACTGGTTTATGATGTGGCTTGAGAAAGTCTTGAGTCAGCGCTGCAGAGGGTGTGGTGAGACAGTGGTGGGATGAGGCAGGGGCAGGAAAAATTCCCTGTATCACTGCCAATGCCTTCAAATTGTGAAACACTGGCCTGCCAGCAGGAACAGTTAACCCACCTTTTCTCAGCAAGCACTCCAATTTTAATATTTAACAATCAGAACAGTTACAGCAGCTTTCCCCAGGATTTGCATGAGGGCTCACTCAAACAGTTTCAGCCTAACTCTCCCAACTCCTTGGGGTGTTTTGCCAATACTCTGCTACTTCCCTTCAAAAGACTTTCTTCTCTTTCCCCTTATTTATAGAATCACAGCACTGTTTAGAAGACAGCCTGCAGGGTTGTCTTCACCTTGGCCACCAAGCAAGAAGGAATAAAACCAAACCCTGGTAGCCACCACCAGCCTTAAACCACCACTTCTATGAAAGAGTCACAGCTGGTAATGGAGAAGTGAGGATAGAGGGGGATCCCTTAGAAGGGAAAATCCCAGCCCAGCACTGATGAGAAGCTCTAGCATCCCTTACAGGGCAAGAATCTAGGAACATGGCTTACCTGGAGGGGGAAAAGAAAAAAATCAGCTCTTACAGAAGCTCATCTGCATGCAGTCAGTTTAGTGAGGAAAGCCAGCCCAGCTCTCGAGTAACATGGGAAAATTTATTGCACAGTACAGGGATCATCCAGTCCCTCCTTCCTATTTGCTGTGAGGGAGGTGCTGCAAGGTTTGCAGGAAGTAGGGAAGCCATTAGTGGTTAGGAAATAAAACAGCTCCAGGACACACTGGGCACACGCAGTCATGGCACACACCACGAAACACGGGAGAAGAATTGCAACAGCCACAGGCAAGTTGACACTGCAGCCCAGATGAGATTTTTATTTGACAGATCTTTCTAGAAGATATACCCTCCTCTCTGCACAATGGGTTTAGCATTTTTAATTTGCAGCTGAATTGAAAGATGAGTCACTTTATCACAAAACAGCTCCGGCATAAATCAGGTTTCAGCCTGTGACAGCAGAACTACTGTGCACACAATACAATCTGTTGAGGCAATTTCACACTCCTTTCCTAATGACTAGGGAAAAGAGCCCCTTTATTCTGGAGTTTGTTATATCTTCATTTTCACTGAAATAGTGTAATATGATGCTTTCATGTTCCTCTCCATGCATCAGAGCAAACAGATTCCAGGCTGTAGGTCCTCCCTGTGCCCTATCCTAGAGCAAAACCAGTCAGCCCAGCAAGAAACCAGCAGCCACTCAGATTAAAACAAGAACTGCTTTCTCTCCTCACAGAGAATATACCTATTTCAGCTGCATCCAACAGATTTTCTTGAAAAACCTGGTGAAGAAAAAGTGAAAATATGTATGCTTCACTCAAACAACTTGTCCTCCCACTTAACGAAGGCCAATATTGACACAGCCAAGACGTACAAAAAAGAGCTTGTCCCTCTTTACTGTAAGGACCTAAAACCACAATCCTAAACAAACAGACTGAGTAGCTCTGACTAAAACAAGCCTCCCTTTTGACTCCCAGGGCGTTGTAGGGAGGAAGGTGGGAGGGGAATGGCATGAAACACCCTGAAAAGAAAGGAGCTCAGTGATCTATCTCCTGGTGTGCCCTGGGTGTCCTGTCTGTGCCACCCACAAGCTCTGACCTGCCTGCCCTTCAGTATTCCCTGTCCACTGTAATTTCCATTTCCCAGGCAGGAGTCACTTTAACCCACAGGCTAAAATTTAATCAAGCACCAGTTGGGTATCTTTGCAGTAATGGCACCTGAAATGAGCTAATTGGGCTTTTTCCTGTTTTTGTGACTCCTAGGGCAGGTGTTTTGCAGCCTCTCAGTGAAATTTGTGCAAGAGGCCTTTTCTCTCTCAAAATTACATACAGACTATCCCAATTAAATACCATCCCACATGAATAAATATCCATTTCACAGAAGCATTCATTGCAGGAAAGGAGCTGATGGCTGTTGTGCAGCCAGTGGATGAGGCACACACCTGCCGATCCGGAGACCTTCGTGGCAGAACTGAATTAAACATGAACTTTAGGAAGCGTTGCATAAATGTCCTACTTCTCTCTCTATAAAACCTCTCTATCTCATCCCAATAAGGTTCAATAAACTGTGCATTTTACTTTCTTTTTTCCTACCCAGAACACTACTACTCCACACTATCCTTTCTCCTTTTGAAAACCAAAATTTTTCGTAACCCTCCCTTCTGACACAGATATTAGATGTTTTTTTCTTATCCAGCATAAACATAAATGCTGAAGTTAGCAGAATTTCCTGAGCAAAGGAAATACCAAGTCTTAAGTCTAGTTATTCCTCCTCCTCATTTCATCTCAATCAGTTCTTGCTACGTATTCTACTATTAAATTTTTCCTTGTGTATCTTTTCCAGTCAAATCTTTAGCTCAGGCTGTTCTTTAAAAACCCTCCCTGGGTTTGCTGACTGTCATCAGAGAGAGATGAGACAGAGCATCACGAGAAAGCACCACACTGCCTTTGCCTAAACGTGTGAAGCTACCTTGAGTTCATCTCCATTTCACATTTCAGTGCCAGTAGCCTGGGGACTTCTGCCCATTTATCACTGAGCAGCATCTGCCTTTTCCTCCTCCCTCTCTCTCAACACCGTGCCACAAAGATGAACTTCACTTTATTACCTGCTGTCAACCCTTCACTTCTCTGGAGTGCCTGCATGGGAAGTAAAAGTGGTTTAGGTTTGCTCGTAAAATCCACTGCTCGTTCTTCTCTCAGAGCAGATAATCCACCAGTTGCAGACTGGTGTAGGAGAATCCTAGGGCAGGAGATGCTCCAAGCACTGCACTCTTCTGGCACAGCACAGAAGGAAAATTAACCAGAACTGCAAAGAGAAATTAAGCTAAAAGTCTTCTCCTTGCAAGTAAAAAAAAAAAAAAAAAAAATTAAAAAGGAGCTTCACAAGCCTTTTGAAACCACTTCAGATATAAAACCACTTCAGATTTCCTGCAACTTAAAGGTCAAATAAAACTCTCCACTTTTCAAGCTGCTTTCGATTAACTCCACTTGGAAGTGTCTGTATTTAAAATAGAGTATTTTAAATTACATATTTTTCTACAGTATGTGAAGGTACATGTAAGAGGTCTTGTTCTAATTACTGTTCTTATACTGGTCTATAATTATTGATTACTCTGATTATAACAGCATTTTGTACCATTTTTCCTTCAAAAAATACAAGGAAGGATGAGGAAAAAAAAAAAAAAAACAAAACACATGAAAGGGGGAAGGGGAGCTGAAGGTTAGTTAGTTTGCTGGGCTGGCACTCAGTTTGGCTTGCTGTAAATGGTACACTGACCTCTGGCAAACACCCCTGAAAACAGGTCTTAAAACCAGCCTTCATTAACACTCATGAAGATGATGGAAAAGGAAATAATTAAAACTCAGTATAAATTATCCTGTTGCTTAGGCAAAAACAACTCAGACGTTATAAACAGACCTAAACGCAGCTAAATTTTCCAAGCAACGTAAGGAACTCTATCCAGAAAGAAATAAAAATACTTTCAAAACCACTGAGTTTCGTGGGGGTTATGCAACTTCTCCATAGTTTGGTTTTTTTTTTCAGTGCACTAATCAAATGTCTTGGTATGACAATTCCTGGTTTTGAACAACAGATTACCAGTAATTATTTTGGCCAGTTTTCCTGAGATGTCTCAGCCTCCTGCCTGAACCTGCTCCCCAGAAAACAACTCCTTTTCACCCAGGGAACACTGCCTGCTTAATGACAGGCTTATGAAAACCCAAATGAAGTATTTTTATCTTTCCAGCATTGGGAAAGCCTCCAAATAGCTACTGAATGACTAAAATCAGGGAGTGTCCGAGCAGGGAGACTGATTCAGAAAGAAAAAGGCTTTGTCTGCTCTCTGGAAGCCACAGCCTGTGAGCTGCCCTCTTCTATTCCTTTCAGCCTGGGAGAGGATTTTTTACATCTTTCTCAAGTGCTGTTTTATCAGAATGAAAGCCCAAAATGTACTCTTACTACTCCAGTGATGTTTCCATGAGGGTTTCTAAGGGAAGCTGGGATGAGCAGTGGTTCCTTTGCAGGCACAGCCAGTGCTTTTTCTTTTTTTTTTTCTCCTGGCTGCTGCTGTCAAGAGCTCTGCTTCCACACTCAAGGTCTGAAACAGGGACAAGCCCAAAATAAAAATAAATAATAATAATAATAAAATAAAATAATAATAAAAAACGACAGTAAAAAAATAATGGAAATTATTCTCCTTGTTGGATATTTCTCTCCCTCCCCACTGAAAATACGAGGAGTAAGAACTATTTGGCCCTTACCTGTCATGTGCAAGAGCACAGAATCACAGAATCAGATGGGTTGGAAATGACCTCTGAGATCATTAAGTCCAACCCTTGTCAGCAGAGTGACTACATTATCCTACTTCACTGACACCACCCCAAAAGGGGCCAGAACATGAGGAGAGTACACAAAGTAAGAAATAAATCAGCCTTTGTGTCACCTTGAGCAGAAAGATGATTAGATGAATGAGAATTTAAGATAGACACTATATAAATGAAAGAAGGGGTTTAAATGAAGATGTTCTGATGTGCCAAAACACAAGAGTAAAAAAGGTATTGGTCAACAAGCTGTTTTTCTGAGCAAGTGTTTTGAGGAGTTTTTTTAAGGGAAAATATTTTCCTGGGCAGTAAAAGATAAATAAAAACACGTTTTGTCTCCGTTTTGTGAAATATTTACGAGTTGTCTTGGTTGGTCTCTTCCTACCAGCCATCACACTTGTGCTGCTCTGGGCTTTCCTGCACATCTCTTTCCTTCTCCCCCTGAATGCTTTTTCCTTTAGCCCTGTAATATTCCCCTTTTAAAAATAAATACAGTGAAACTGCTGCTTCCCTGGAGCATTCCCAGAGGCAGGTGTAAAGAACTTTCAATGAAATGCTGCTCCTGGGTCATCAGCCTGACCTGGCCTTTTTTTTTCCTTCTCTTCATAAAGTCAAACCAGAAAAGATACATTTGAAAGCCTTGTGAAGTGGGAATGCTGATAAATGGCTGAAATTCACGACTCTTGGGTTCTCCTTAAAAAAAAAAACAAATACACTGCAGAGAAACGGTACCATAATAAATTATGAGAGCTGTGTTTACAAGCAGCCTGAATAGTTATGGTGGACTTGAATTAATTTACTTTAAAATGCACAAAATGCATCTTTGCTGCTAAGAAGTGCAACAGTATGAGCTGCAATGAGATGACATGAAAATTATTTCATATCACCCCACAACTTCATATTTTCACTCTCTCTGACTTTCCCACATATCCTGAGGAATTTCACAGTAAAGGAATAAGGGATGGTATGTCCATCTACCTTCAGAACTGTCAAAGGTGCAAGGTAGATGGCTGTATTTATTGCAATATTTAATAATTAGCTTAACTTCATGGGCTTTGAGTTCAAGGATGGTCTCTGCTAGACTAGACCCTGCAACAACTGGATTCTAATTCCAGTCACTGCACACTTTATGGACAATTTTTCACAAAGTCAAATTCACAAAAGCTTGTGACTTTTACTAACTTCCCCCATATTTTATCCTTTTCTAATCCAAGCAATATACAGCAGTTTCCAGCTCACTGCATCATTGCAAGGTAGAGAAAGTGTTATACTTAATTTGGATTTATTAATCTAATAGATGAACAAAGAATCTGATCAAAGGAGACAGCTAAGAAACCCTATGGGAGGAAAAGGAGTAGAAAAGACCTGCTGTGATGAATTTCATCCTTCTGCAGGATTAATTCAGTAATTCAGGCTGGAATGTGGATGCAACTCGGTTTTGGGTGCATTCCCTTTGACATATTAGGAACACTGTAAAGCAAGAAACTTCTACAAAACATATGCAAAACAATTATAGTGGCCATTCAGCTGAGGAAATCCTCGTTCTCAGCTGCTCAGAGAAAAGAGAGAAACTGAAAACAGCTGTTGGAGTTGCTGAAGATGCTGAGGAATTGATGAGCAAAATTCTGATGGCAATTAATAAAATCAGACTGCATCCTGCATATGCATGGGAAGAAAGCCAAGGGAAAAACTGCAGAAAGAACCCATTAAAAAATGATAGAAAAAGGTGAATTTTCTCCTCTACATCTTTATTCCCAAACTGTAAATAGGGCCCATGACAGACATCTGAGAAAAGATGAAAGTTTTCCAAATTGTAGAAACAGCTCCACACTGAGCCCTCATAGTGACCCCACATACACTTGAACTAAGGCAGTGGATTTTGTTATTATTTATGATATTAATAGAGGAAGTTGCTTACTATTTCTTCCCATGCATGTCCCAAATGCACACTGTACCCTTTTTTTTTCCTTCTATAAATGATTGAATAGGCCACCTTTGGTTAAAGGGCCTGTCACTTTTACTTATTTTGTAAGTGTTTACTGCATTTCTCATTGATTAAATTAGAACAACAGTGAAGGTAACTTTTAGAAGCTTTCCATCCTCAAAATGGTTGATTTCTGTGACATGAAAGTTAAAGCCAGTAAACACTGTGATTCACAGGAGCTTTCCAAACTTGTTTGTGCAAAGCAACATCTGTTCAGGCAGGGCAGCTTTCCAAATTTGCTCATCTGCCTGGCTGCCCTGAAAGCTACGCTGTCATCCGTCACCTGCCACCAAAGTGCAAACGACCGGGAAGTTCACGAGGGAAAAAATGTTCTTATCTTCCAGCTGCCCATGGACAAACCATAACTGCAAATATGAGCGATGCCTTCCCGAAATTAGGAGATGGTGAAATACACAGAGACCCCAAAATCCTGGCTCCCATGCAGGCAGTGGGGAAGGACTGCTCCCTTTCAACAGAACAGAGGGCTCACCCCGGATCTCCAAGCCACCTGACCATCCTGTCACCACCAGGGACGCCTCCTCTTCATTTTTTTCGCAACAGGTTGTAGGAAATAAAAAAATAAAAAAAAAAGGCGTGGATTTGCCTGTTTTCAATTGCAACAGCCATTTAATTGGGAGGTGACTTAAAAACCTCTGTTGCCCAAGACAGCTCATGTGGCACTGGAGGTGTCACCTCCTCCTCTTCACCCTAACCCTCCCCGATCCCCAGGGAAGGGGACTGCTGTCCGTGCACGTCCCCAGCCTTCCCGTGCAGGGGATGTGCCTGTTCTGGAGCACCAGCTGTGCTCTTCAGAGATCTGATGTCACCAACAGCAGCTGAACTGCTGCCATTCTCTGCAGTGAACCCACTGGGGTCCCTCAGAGCACCATTTGTGACTGCACGTGAGACACCACCCTGCTGACCACCTAGTTTTAAAATCTTTCACACAAATACAAATGAGACCACTCATTGTGTCCCCTTGCTGTTAACAACCCTGCCTCCTCTGGCTGCATCCCTGTAACCCTCCTGCTCCTTTCCTTACCTGCCCCAGCTCAAAGCATGGAGAAAAAGCAGCAGGAAGCACCCAGGAGTCCTGGGTGACTGCACAGCCAAGAAGGAAGGAACGAAGCTCTCTGGCAGCGAACAATGAATATTCTAAAATATTTCTAGGTTATAGAAAGACAGGAACAGAAAGGAATGAAAGCTCACCTCGCTTCCTTCAACTGAATCAGCAGATTGCAGCTGGAGAGGAGGGGCATGTTTGTCTTGAAAACAATAAAATACAACCAGCACACATCATTCCACAACCACCATCCTTAACAGCACTCTTCACACAGTGCTCTTCTGTCACACACAAAAAAACGGACCCTTTGTTTTTATAATAAAAAGCCAAAACATCAGTGCAAGAAAACAACAAACGAACCTCAAATGCAATCCCTTCTCCCCGCAAAACAACCCCGAGGCAATCCCAGCACTGTCAGCGCTCGAAAGGCAAGATACACTCACCAAAGCAGAACAGCTGGCTTTCTGCAGAGATGTGTTCAGAAAACTCTTTACTTTGTAGTATCCAAGCCACCAGCCAAGGCAAGAACAACAGCTACATCCCGCTGAAATGGCCTGGGAGCAGCCGAGGGCTGCACTGATACCCTGGTCTGGCTGTGACCGAGCTGCTTCCAGCACTGGGAGTGATAAAATCCGCTCCAGGCAGCGCTGCTCCTCGCTTAATTAACTTAATTAACCTTGCTCCTTTAACCCACATGCCTGCTGCCAGCTGACACTTTGGATGTCCCTTTTAAGCTCTCAGCTCACACCATCCCAGGTGCTGCCAGCCCAAGGTGCAGCACAGATGTGCCCTTCGTTAACACAACCTCTTAGCTCTCTCTCTCTCTCTCTCTTTTTTATTTTCACCTCCATCCACCAGCGATCTCCTCGCTCAGGGAAAGGGCAGCACCTCACCCAGCCAAGTGCCACGAAAGTAACAAGACTTGGAGCAAACTCATCTCCTGCCTTGCCCTGAAGCCAAGCAGAGCAATGGATTTGGGCACAGTCGTTTTGGATTCGTGTGAAATAAAACCACAGGTGGAAAACAGACAGATGTGATCTGAGAGGGAGAACACAAGTGGGCATCTGTGCAACTTTTAGGGCTGCAAAAGACTTGGAGCTGTGGGCAGCACCTTGATATTTTGACCATTCTGCATTCAAGCAGATGGGTCTTCGCAGCAGGGAGACAATTTCTCCACCTGACCAGGAACATCCTTGATTTTTAATTCTTATTTTAGTCAAACCACACTCAGAGGAGATAAAGCGGTTATCAGGTGAAGGTATCAAAATAGGAGGACTCCATGCCTCTGGCATTTCCTGGGCCTGCCTGTTAATTGTCAGCACGCCCTAATCACCAGCAACACCAAGGAGCAAGGTTTTGTAAAGACAGTGAAAGAAAACACCAAAACCCACCCCAGATCTTTGTCAGATTCTGCCAGGAGTTTGCCAAGCCAATAAGGGGTGGGTGGTGGTGGGTGTTTCCTCCTCTTGGCATTGCTAGGACAGATTCTGTCAGCAGTTCAGAGAAAGTTTAAACAACAAAACAACTTCTTGCTTAGTCACATCTTTTCTCCGGATCTGACACATGCTCTGATGAGGAAAGGAGTGTGACTACAGGAGTAAATTCTGCCTACTAGAAGTCTTTCCACGTGGGTACCACTGTTTGCAGTGGCAATGGAACAGCAACAAAGCAGATGCAGCTCGGTTAGGAGAAATGCAGCTGGGATAGAACATTAATACTGTAAGAGATTTCCAAACAATTGAGTTTTATTCAGTGCTGCTATTTAAAAGGTTTTGGAAAACCTGTCCGTTTCCTTTTTCAAAGTTAATGATATTTTTAAATGAAATTATTCAAATTTTGGTGATTTTCTCCTAACGAAATGAAAGGCAGAAGTTTTTTTTTCATTTCTGGAATTTATACTCAGAGGGAGTTCTCCCATTCAAGAGGCTGCATTCCAGCTGGCAGCAGTGTGAGCAGCGTTAGTGCATTAAGCCTAAGATAATGTCTATTTACTGTCCTATCAAGGGCATGGTGACAAGGGACATTAAAGCTTGTCATTGCAGACAACTTGATTCACCTGGAAACTGGTATCTCAGCTATTGAGTCAGTCCTAGATGGATACCATATGATTTTGGCTACAGAGACTGAAGTGCTTTAACCCCTTCAAACTCACACTTCACCAAAACTGACCCAGGACCTTCCTCCCGGACTGGTCCACACTGAACTTTAACAGACTGTGCTTTCCTGAAAATAGAGCAGGAGGGATCCCAGGCAGAAGTGAGGGGGAGATGAAGTTTTTGCAAGAACAAGGATGTAGGAGCAGGAAGACTGTCATGAAACATCACTGAGGAGCAGGGAGTGAGACATATGCTGCGATTCCCTCTTGGCTGACAAACGTGTTCCCAGCCCTCGGGGTTAGGACTGTGCTTCCAAAACAGCTGGCTGGCTATATAAGAAGTTCTCCTAAGGTGAGAATTTTCCTGGGGCTGACCAAAGAATAGAACTGATGCTCCTTATTATCTGCTGGGATGAATCAGGTCCACAGGCTTGATTCAGTACAAAACCTGGATGAAGCATTTGCTGGAGTAGCTACAGCATTGTCCTGATGTGGAAGGAACTTAGACCAATACCTGCTCCTCAAGCAGAAACTGGGAAGCAAATCAGAGTAGATGAATGAGTAGATTTTAGAGAGTCACAACTCACCTGCAAAGCCAAGACAAGCATCTAAACTGCACTCTCTAAAATAAACAGGTATTTCAAAAATACCTTAATTACGCGCCGTAGGTTGACTCCTCCAGAGTGATGAAAAGACTCTCAAAGGGATAGGGAGAGTTAATAAGCAGATGACCTTAAAATGTAGTGTTGGAAGAGGGCCCCGTTGGATCAGCAGGGACAGGTGGATGTGGCAGATGAAGAGCTGCCCCATGGAGCTGCATCCACAGCCTTCATCCCTTACACCCCTGCCATGCTCATCGGAGCACGCTTTTATTCTGTGGAAGGGGCTGCTCGTGCAGTGTTAATTCTGTTACTGCATATTAGCTAAGTGCCAGACAAAACACGTTGCAGACAACACAACATACACCTTGAAATATCATTGGCACTGAGCTCAGGCTTCTTACATTTAAGAGTAATCTGATGCATCCACTAACTTCTACCCATAGTTTCTTGATAGGGATCTGCTGTAAGCAGCAGGAAAGAACTTTTCACTGGAGTTTTCTTGCTGAAAAACTAAGATCATGCTGATGTCAATGTTTCTATAGAGTTATGTCACTTCTGTTATGCCAGTTTCATATAATAAAAAAAAAAAAAACTCCAAACCCTAAATATTTTTTTTCAAAAGTTTAAAAAGGAAACAGCTTTGCTTTAACATTTATCACTTCAGTTTATCACTTGGGGGTAGGTGGGCCTGGACAGTTTAACCAAAACAGTTTTCCTCCTCAAATTCAGTGATTTTTCAGAGCTAGCACTGCTCTAAACACTGCACAGCCTGAATTCTATTAGCAAATAGTCCTTATCCAGCAACTGCACCTGTGCCCGTGTAATCTGCCTGGAGATGAGTTGTTTTCTTTCATGTTTCAAAATACTACAGAAAACCACACTGTCTAACCTTTGCTTAAGAAAGGGTAAGAGCAAGAGGTCTTGCAGAAGAAGCTTCTCTTTGTTCTGTCTAGCTCCCTCCTGCCCACACAGACATAATTTGGGAGCAGAATTTGGGGTGCTGGCCCAGAGTGAGGAATAGAAACATTTCCAGCCTGCACCGTCAGCATTCGAGTTGCAATGTGTTCCCTCCTCCTTCCCAGATGGGTGTGAAAATCCAAACATGGAATAACTGCTCGGCCTCCAGCTTCTCCCTGCCCATCCACACAGGAATGTAGCCTCTTCTCTTATCTCCAGGCTTTTCTTATCTGCCAGTGCATGTGCTGTGGTGCAGCAAGGTGGAGGACACTTAATAGGTGTGCTATAATCTGCAATCTTTGCAAAATGCTGTTAAGAGCAGGGACTCTCCCTTTCTTTATCTCCTGTGTTAATTAAACATTCCTTTAACCAGTGGAAAATTTACAAACTGTTCACTATTGCTTCTGCTATTTTAGCTTCTTGGAATAACAGGCTTACGTCACACATGTGCCTTTAACTGTAGTTAAAGGTCACGGAGACTCCACAGATGCAACAATTTTAATATTAATAATAATTAAAAAAGAGCTCAACTAAGCTTGACTCATATAATATTATCCTTAGGCATTATTAACAGGGTCTCAGTGCCATCTCCTGTTGGACAGGTGGCTGTGGGCACCGTTCTGCTCATGTACACCTGGCTGCACGCTCTGTTGGTCTGATGTGAGAGCAGTGATGGTACGACTCACCTGAACCTTCCTGTTTGTCATGCTTTGTGCTCAGTCATCTGAAACCCTTCCTAGCATTCCCAGCTGTTGATCACCTCCAAAACAAATGATCTATAATGAGAACACTTTGCCACACACACAGAGTTTAAAGATTCTGCAACCCTGCACTGGAATTTACACAGTGACAAAGTTGCCACCAGTGGCATCCAACTCTGCCGGCATCATTTTTACACCCCACCCATCCCTCAACCAACAACATGCCAAGAGAGACTGGTTGGTTACGTGACTTCAGTGAGTATTGTTGCTCAGACTTTACGGTGAGGGGGTAGGTAGAGTGAGCTCCATTCATGCAGCACGAGGATACTCCCAGGATGGGATGCAGCACATCCAGATGGATCTCTGCTGCCTCATGCAAACACCTCTGTGCTGCACTCCCAAAAGCAGGGGGGCAAGGAAGCCCAGGGCACAGCCACCTGAGAGGTTCCAGGTGGTCCTGGCCGTGTCTGTCAGGCTTTATTAGCCAAGCCACTCATCTCAAGGCCTTCAAGCAAAGAACTGGCAGTGATGGCTGTCACGCCCGAGGGATGCAGAAGGATGCAGAGAGTACGTAGAAGAAAAAAACCCAGGGACAGAAACTGAATCAGTTAGTTCCCAAACAGAAACAGCTTTCTCAAGCAAATAAATAATCAGAGAAAAGAGGGACTCACCTCCACTGGAACAAGATAAGTGGTACCAGTGCCTATCCAAAGCCACTCATTTTGACGTGTGTGCTGCAGCCCGTGGCTGTGCACGCCAGAGGAGAAACCCATTTCTGGTGTATCTTTCACTGACAGGACTGCTGAAAAATGAAGCATCTGCTCCTAGTTGTTATATTATCCCAATTCTCTTAGCCTCCTCTGTGGAAGAGCTAAGAAAATTGGGATTGTTCAGCCTGGAGAAGGTTTTAGGGTGACCTAATTGGGGCCTTCCAGCACCTGAAGGCAGCCTACAAGAGAGATGGAGAGACTGTGTCCAAGGGCCTGGAGTGACAGGACAAGGGGGAATGGCTTCAAACTGACAGAGAGTAGTGTTAGATTAAATATTGGAAAAAAATTCTTCCCAGTGAGGGTGGTAAGACACTGGCACAGGTTGCCCAGAGAAGCTGTGGCTGCCCCATCCCTGGCAGTGTCCAAGGCCAAGTTGGATGGGGCTCTGAGCAGCCTGGGCTGGTGGAAGGTGTCCCTGCCCATTGCAGGGGGTTGGAACTTGATGAACTTTAGGGTCCCTTCCAACCCAAACTGTTCTCTGATTCCATGATTCTACATCCACCATCTGGGAAGCACCTGCTGAGCAAAGTGACTGGCTGGCCGGAGACCACCAGAATAACTCAGCCCTCCCTGTATTCCTCACGTGGCAAACAGGGCTCCGCAGCCCACATGTGACAACAACAGGAGCATTCCCACAGGATGCCAGCAAGAAGAATGGGAATGCTGGAAGCAGGTTCCCTGGTTGCATTGCTCCCCCATGTCCTCACACCTGCAACACAGACCGGGCTGAACCCTTCGCATTGCATGAGCGAGGGAACGATTGTGACACTGCCCTCAAAAGTCCCAGTAAGGCACAGAGAGTATTCCAGAGCTCACCTGCAGCATATGTAACTTGTTTGGTCTGCACGTACCTCACAGTATTTGTTACATCCTCCAGTGTTTCACAAGAGCCTCAAATTATGATAGGAACTTTGCCTTATCATGGGCGTGTGCGGCTGCGCCCACAGAAAGCAGATAGACACAAAGGCAATTTCATTTTCCAAGCAATCTGGAGGTGGGCTGAATCCATGCATCAGCATCTCTGTGGTGCAGTTCAGAGCGCACTGCCCAGTTGATTGTCTCGCTGGCGTGCAAGGATGAGCAGTTTCTTCCTGACAGTTACACCTAGATCCCTTTTCTCCCTTCATGGAAAAGCAGGATAACAAACCACTGCACCAGCCAAGGGTGGTTGTTGCTGTTGAAGAGCTGCCCTCAGGCTCTTGCCTCAAGGAACAGCAATTACCTTCACCTGTCCTAGCAAGGCTCTGTAGTACAGGATGATCCCGTGTCCTGCACTTGGCAAGAGGAAGGCACTGTGCCACGGAAAGATGCAGGCAACCAGTAAGACAGCACGAAACCTGGAGATCAACATTTTGAGGCTGATATAATGGGTGGGATGACAGCAGCTGATAAAGGGAGAGAGGGGTAAGATCACACATAACACCCAGTGATACGTGTGGAAGGGTGGGGGACGACAAGATGAAGGTTTTTATCGTTTTGGTATTGCTGTTGTCAGGAGGAAAAAAGGGTGGGAGAATATATTCTGCTGGAAGGCAGGAGGGATCTTCAGAGGGACCTGGGCAAGCTGGATCCATAGTCTGATTCCAACAGGATAAGGTTCAAGCAGGCCAAGTGGGACTTGATGATCTCAGAGGTCTTTTCCAACCCAGCTGACCCTACAATTCCATGATTAGAGATATCTAATACAAGATGCATGGTCTTTCCCACTTTACCGCCCCTACAACCTTCATTCTTAATCACAGATTTAATTCTTAATTCTTACTACTCGATCGATCAGGTGGGAAAGGAAGACAAAAAATAGGTGGCAAGGCAGAGGTTTTATACCAACAGGTATCAACCAGTATTTTAAAAAAGGACAAAGAAAACAACATAAACATGCCAGCTAAGTGCACACAGCGTTTTCTAAGCATAAATATGCTTTTTCCCAGTGAAGACCTTTAATCTGTAGCCTCTTTTTGGAAGCAAGAGGAACAATTTACAGCCCAAACTTTGGTGCTAATAATTTTGCCAGTGATTTAGGAAGCTTCCCTTGGTATTCCCACAGTTTGGTATTCTGTCTGCATCTGGGCTTCAGTGCCTAACAAACGGAGCTAACTGTGAGTCAGGGAGTTTCCTCTGTGTGATTTAAGACCTCTGTTTCTTTAGAGCTACATTTACAGGAGTGAAAATATCCCTTCCAGAGTTTAAAAGGTGCAATTCTCAGCCCAGCTAAGAATCCACACAAAAAAATTCAAGAACCAAGGATGCGACATTATGGCTGGCAGAAAATAACACCTCTTTTTTTTTTTTTTTTTTTTTTTTTCCAGAGAAACAGTGTTTTTCATTCTGTTAACCTACTTCAGAACCTTCACCTGCTTGGTGCAGAAAGCTACAGAAAACCCTGTTTTCCAGTTTGCATTACTAAACTGCTCCACAGGCCCAGGACCCATCATTTAATTCTGCACCAACACAAAGCAAGGGTGCAGCCCTTGACCAGAAAAGCCCAACTGTTCAAAGCAGTACCTGGAAAGAAGGACATTTTGACAGTGAAAGTATGCAAATCTGGAAGAAAATACATTCCCATCAGCTCTACTTAACACCTTTTAAACAGGAACAATGATTTATGTGTGGCAGTTTTGGAACTAACTGTGTATACATATTTGACACCCAGCATGACATACTATCACATAAGCTTTTACAACAGCTACCTAGGGGGGGGAAAAAAAGCATACTTGTAAATATCATGTATTTGTAATCTTCTTTTGCTAGTAGGGATACAAGCACAGAAATGAAAAAAAACACATTATCTCCTATTAAAAAAAAAAAAAAGGAAGAAGAGGCACAAGCCAACAATCTATAGGACAATTCTGCTTATTTTAAGACGTTGTGGGGAAAGTGGGAGCAAAGGAAAAACTTCCTGTAAATCTCATTTACGGAAAATATGGCATTATATAAAAAAGCCAATCACAGCAGGATTCCTTCCACTTCTCAGACACCTTGAAATGCTTCCACTGCGCGTACCTGGACATAGGGTAGAATTAGGAAGTCACATTAAGAGTTATTTTTAAGGAAGATTTACAACTTTTTAACAACTTCTAGTCAAGCTTCCCACTCTTCTGTGGTACTGCTGTGAAACATCTTAAAAGAGCATTCAGTGAATGCCTCCAGCTCTCCCTGTCTTCCTGGTTTTCATCTTTCACAGAGGTCCTACAGCTACTAAGAAAAACAAACTTAGTTTAGCCCTCATATTTAAAAGAGCCACAGGTGCCTGAAAGAGTTAATTCTTCCCATCTCCAGCAACTGTGTTTGCTGTGTGCAACATCCTGCACGTTAAGGACAATAAAACTCCAGGTAGCCTTTGACCGGAGAAATCAGGGGCTCTGAAGGACAAGCCAGGAAAAGGAGCAGCTGCTCAGGTTTTTCTCTGCTTGAAATCGCTCTGCAAGAGCTTGCAATAAAGATGTTCTCAGCCTGACACCATCAAATTAGCAGAAAACAAACAAACACTCCCCTGACATCTCTTTCCTGGTTTTCTGCCACTGATCCGGGTGGCCAAAGACCACTCCCGTGGGGGGGGTCTGTGAATCACTGCCAAAATCCCAGAGGTAGAAAGAATACACGGAGATGAGCATATTTTAAGTTCCACAAATCAAAAAAACCCAAAACGTTCACAAGTGCTGCTTTATGCCAGTTTGATCAATTTACTCCTTGGGAAAGGAACAGATTCATCCCGTGCACCACGCCAGGTGATGAGACTGGAAGGCAGGGACAGTGAGAATTTATAGATGCTGGTACCTTCTGCTCTCCTCCACGTCATTCTGGCCTGGGGCAATATGAAACACATAAAACAGCCAGTAAATTGAGTAGATGACAAGTTCTTGGTACTTGTTTGAATTTCCCGTGTCTTTGCCCTTGGGTTTGATGTTGTAATTCAGGAGAGCTCTCGTGTTATCACTGCTACATACCCTTATCTAAACTGAGCCTCACCCCTTGAAGCTTTCATGCCAGCACTTCTTCATAAACAAAAAAAAAAAGAAAACACTCTTTCCTTTTTTTGTTAATTTTGGTAGATGCACAGTTTAGAGAGAAACATAAAATAACACCACACACCTCAAGATGAAAGAACCTTCCCCCCCCAAACACAAACCAAAACAATCAAAAACACAAACAAAAAACAAGCTACCATTAAACACAATTATCTTTCCAGGCTGAGAGAGAGGTCACAACAACCTTGATGTATTGCCACCACTGAGACACAAGATGAAGCTCCTGTGGTGTTGCTGTTGTCACATGTGGTCTGCTTCTATTAAGCCTGTCATGCTGGGATGCTGCATACACATTAAGAATTACTGCTTTGCACCTCAGAAGGTAAAATACCATGTCTGGCAGAAGCTGAGGCAGTTCTTACTGAATGACGTCTGGGACCAAAAGAAAAGATATTCCCTCTCTTCTTTCCTTCTCCTTTCTATGGTAAAATTTTTCTCAAAAGACAGTAAAAGAAGGCATTCTTGTTGATTGTTTCTTATGCTTGTTAGTACCAAATAATCCTTTAATAAATAAATAAATAAATAAATAAAATGCTTCAGGAAACACAAGACAAATATGAAACAAATCCAAAGGAAAAAATGTGCATAAACCTTTTCTAGTTTATCCACCTTTGATTTTGCAGCAAGTAGGTTTCCACCCCTAAAACCTGCCAGAGGGCAAAACATGGGAGGATAATGGGACAATTAAAAGTGTTGCCAGGCGTTTAAATTAGAGAGACAAAGCAGTACGGGCCAAATTGCATGATCACTGTTAAAGAAGACAAAAGTTGTAAGTCAGCCTGAACACACAGGCACGATTACACTGTGGTTAAGTGGTACATTTATCCCTAATTTAAATGACCACTAATTCTAACAACTGAGCCAAAACCCTTTACAGTTAAAAACAAGGGGTAGCAGCCTGGTAGGGCTGTAAAAAACCCCACCTTCTATCCTCTTACAGATGTTAAGACAGATTGGGAAAGAGTTGTTTAAGTTACAAGCAGGGGCACACATACATGGTATAGAGTCATAGAATCATAGAATATGATTCTGGGTAACCTATGCCAGGGCCTGCCCACCCTCACAGGGAAGAATTTCTCCCTGATATCCAATCTAAACCTGCTCTCTGTCAGTTTGAAGCCATTCCCCATGTCCTGTCACCCCAGGCCCTTGGAAATAGTCTCTCTCCATCTTCCTTGTGGGCTCCCTGCAGGTTCTGCAGGGTCCCAGCTAGGTCACCCCAAACCCTTCTCTTCTCCAGGCTGAACAATCCCAACTCTCTCAGCCTTTCCTCCCAGCAGAGCTGCTCCATCCCTCTGATCATCTTGGTATCCCTCCTCTGGACTTGCTCCAAAAGGTCAGTGTTGTTTCTGTGCTGGGGACCCCCCAGATGCTCTGGTCAGTGCCAGTTTGCAGCATTACTACGCTCCTGCAGGTCGACAGTCAGTAATTCCTAGGGGAAGGCTTTCCTGATTATTTGTAATTGCTATTTCTTATCAGTTCTTTGTATTCAAAAATGCTCCTGGACATTCACAGCTCAGTGTGCAAGGGCAGGCGATGCCAGGGCTGCCCACGGAGCGACAGCGTCCGGGGGCTGCGGATCCTTCGGAGACGGGATGAAACGTGCCAGAGCAGAGCACTTGCAAGACTTGTTTCAGTGGGGTTTTTTACAACCAGATCAGATTATCAGATCTCCCTTTGCCGTGTGTGTAAATGTGATTGGCCTGGGCTGTAAAACACAGTGCCTGGCCGAGTGTCAAAACAGTTCCAACCGCCCCGCTTCGAGTAACAGCGGCTTTGAAGTCGAGGTGGTTGTTTTGATGTTTATAAATTCAGAAACAGTTCAGAGTTAAAAAATCAGGAGGACAGCACGGCAAACCACGTTACTGTATTCTCTTCGAGCCAGCCCACAGACTGACTTTTCCAAGTTTCCTATTTCCTTCTGCACAGTTCTCATTTAGAGTTAGTAAAATACAAGTTCCTACCTTTTCTATCTCTATCCAGAGCCTGACTTGCGAAATGAATTTTTAACAGTAGCTGTAAAAGAAGTGTTCAGTTGCCTGAAAGGAAGCCCATGAGAGATATGACTGTGTTCCATAATGTTATTAGGTTTTAGCTGTTCTCATGAATCACAGAAACCATCCAGTAGTGCTCGGCTTCAAACCCAGTTAGGAATTACAGAGAGGGTGCTGCCCTTTCCAATTTCCAAATGCACATTTAGCAGGTCTTGTGGGCCTTTTACAGTCTACTGGAGTTTTAATTCTAAAAGATACAGACATATAGCTTAGTCCTTCTCTGTTTTCTTATCTCCTCCAAAACAGCTTTGAGAGCTAAGCACAAGGATTCTGCAAAGCACTGCTCTCTCATCTCCCATTTGTATCAGCTGTTCAGCTCTGAGGAGCAGTTTGGTATTCGCCATGTCAGCAGCACTGCCCTCCAGGAGCTGCATCCCTAGCCAAACCTCAAAAGAAAGGATCACTTCTTGGCACAGGAGGCTCCTCACAAGCTGCTCTGCTTCCTGCCAACCACTTTTGGGTTGAGCCTCAGCTTTCCAGCCCTTAGAAGATGCTGCTGACAGGAGCACAACTGATGCTCCCGACCCTCCCAGTTCCTCTCTTGTCTCAGAGCCACGTCCAGAAATAGCTGCAAAGATCTGCAGGGGCTTTAGGAGAAGAGCAACTCGTGCTCTGGTAGGATTTTTAGGGCACTACTGGAAGGCATCTTCTCACAGTGCCTTAACTTCTGCCTCGGAGGGAACTGCTCGGTGGAAGCTGTTTGCTTTCAACACCCATTCCACAACATCATCTGTGGCACCCAGAGTCTACCATCTCCACAGGCACAGAGCTGTGGAGCTCCTCTTGGCTGTCAAGCATCTCTTTGACTCAGATCACACCGAAGCACGTTTTGCACGACTGGGCCACAAGCGGTTTTGCTTCAATCTGCTGTCTGGCGAGGGAAAAAACCCACAACCAACCACCAAAAAACCCCAAAGCAAACCACATCTGAAACTAGGTTTAATTGCAAATTAGCAAGGGCAGCTGAGTGGCAATTAGTGCAGCCACAATTCAACAGAGGAGAATCAATGGCTCACCAGAGACTCACTCAAGATACATAATTTTGTAATTAATGACACTGTTTTCTGTACTTTAGGGTACAGTTTGTGTCACTCCCCCGGGACTGAAACACGGGTTTTCTGGTTTTATTTGGGCATACTGCTGACCACAATTACAGGAAAAGAAATTATGCATGTATACCTCCTCTACATCAGTGTTCTTTGAGAAGTCTTCCAAACTTCCCAAACACCAAATTCAAACACGCTGTAGACCATACCCTACATAACAGCATGCCACTTTAAATTAGAGTAAACCCAAATCAACCAGAAAAACCTCATCACCAGGGCAACTCTGCTGCCACTGGAAAATCACAGCAGAAGGAAAGGGGTGAGCAGCAGCAAGCTCATCTCAGGAAGGCTGGTGATAACCCCGGGGCATGAAGTGGAAGGATTTTTTCCAAGTTCATGGTGAAGTTGTAAGCTTAGCGCTCATGAAAGCTCATACAAGTAAAAGATGAGGAAATAAGGCAATTCTTATCCCTAAAATAAGGGATACTGCCCTAAGTCTGCTGACATGGGTGCTGGTGGTCTATGGTTTGAGTAGCACTGAATTCCCACAGCTGCTGCACCAAGGCCATAGCAACCCTTAACCAACATGGCAACACCTTATTTCTCCTGGAAGTGCATCTTCTTTAATTATTTCTGGGCAGACTGCAATCATCTTTAAGACAAGTGACATTATGCACAGCTGCTGTAAATGCTCCTCAACTGTCAGGGTGCCTTTCCACTTCAAGTACCATTTCCTGAACTCATTTCTTTTAAAAGAAACCATGCATCTGAATTTCTCACATCTAGAATTCATGCTGGAGCATAATTTTTTTAGGCTTTCTATGAGCATAAAGAGTTTAAAAGACCATTACAGAAATGACTCTGTTGTTAGGAAACCTCTTCAAAACAATTACAGAGAAATTTCATAACACTCGGTTTTGGCACATACTTTCTCTTTGCTCGACTGCACTTCATAAACTACAAATTGCTGTAATTTTATTGGCCTCATCTGAAAAAATCATTGCTAGAGTTTCATAATGAATGATCTAGTAAGAGAATTACAAGGACATAATGCATGCCATAACACAGCAAAGAAAAAGACAGGATGACCTCGTTAAATCCATGAATTTGGAGTGTGTTCCTGTTCAGGGCAGCATCTGAAGCACTTCTTTCAAATGGAAACAAATTATAAAGTTCTAAAAGGCTACACTTCAGAGAGATTTAGAATGACATGCACCTGTTTAGACAACGGGACTTTACCTGAATGCGAATCACAGGTGTAAACAGAAGACACAGAATAACCAAAAGCCCAAGATGCTTAAATGTAAAATATTAATAAATAAAATACGATGCCATCTTTAACTCCTACGATAATTCACTCTTGGAGTGAGCTTCAGCACCTCTGCATTTCGCAATCAGAGGCAGACTGTGAGTACCTGCCCGTGTCTGCGTGAAAAGAACATCGCTGACACTCATTCCGAGTGTCACTCGTGCATTCCACACTTCCATCCCTCCTTTTCCTGCTGATGAACACCCATCTGCTTTCTCTTTGGAGGAGACTTGTCAGACAGCAAAATCAAGATGTTCCAAAACACTTCACTTCGCTTGGGCTGTGGCAAACAGTCAAAACAAAGATTGCAGCACTACATGCCCGGTACAAATTTGCAACTAAAAATCATTATGAGCCCCATGATGCTTTTAATGAAAAAGAAAATGCAAATGAATTGGTTTATAAATCAAAACACTACACATCAGATGTGGAAGGCCTTGGAACAGAGACAATAAATATTCCCTTCTCCAGAGGAAAACAAACAAACAAACAACAAAGCAAACCCCTCAGGAAATGCTTACCTATAGGACTGCTAGATCTTAACTTTAAAGTTCACCATGACTGTGTTGAAATGCATTATTCTGGGAGCTGTGAGATTAACTAAGATTAAATCACCAGCAGCTAAACGGTGTCTATTAGAAAATAAAACTGCACAATGGCTACAATCTCACACTATAAGCCACATAAAGTTAATTCAGTTTGAAACGTTAACTACCTAGACCAAACGTGCTAAAAGGTTGTTTAGTCATAAACTACTTAAACCTCAGGTTTATAGATGATTGTCACATGAGGCTGAGTAAAACTTGTTGTATTTCCCTTTCCATCTCTGGCATCATTCAAGAAACAAGCTCAAAATGAAAAATGAAGAAAACAAGGGGTTGCAAGAAGACTGATAAATGAAGATTCTTCCTCATGCATGAACCAGCTGGTTCTCCTCTCATCCCTTTCCACTTCTAACATGCAAGAAACCAAAGTTTCTTTGCTGGGCAGCAAAAGAGCACTTGACTGCACACAACCAAAAAATCAGTGCCCTGGTAAAAGCTTTGACTTCACACCAGCAAGGCAAACTACACTGTGCTCCATGGAAAAAAGGGGCTTACATTTTCCCAAATCAACCAAACCAGAGAGATCAAAATGCAAACCATACAGAGTTCAGCTGAACCTCGCTGTGACCTTATTGGGTCAGCTCTGATTGTATTTCCCAGCAAGGACAACCCAGGAGATCAAAAGCACTACGTTTTCTGGCAAGTTTTGCACCCACAGCATAACAATTTTTGCGGTAAATTGATCATTATGTGACTTCAGTGGCTTCTTCCATCGACTAAGTAAAAGAAAGAAACATTGCCCTGCTCATGATCAAAATGAATTGACAGCCTATGTACCAAGAAAGTTGCACAATACTGAAGAACCAGCAGACATCATCCAACACAGTATAACATATTTAACATATAACATGTTACAACACATTTAGCTATATCTAAAATCTGTTATAGACCTTGTCCATATTATAATATCCCTTTCCTCAGCAATACCAGACCAGTCCTTGCAGCAGTGTCTGTGTGGAGCAGCCACTTCCCAAACTCCCCTGATTACACAGGAATTCTGCTCTGATAACCTCAGTTACTGCAGTGAGAAGACTGAAGCTCATGAATTCAAACAGATTTGCTCATTTGTCCCATTGTTTTCTTATTTGGTACTTTCTCATGGTTTTTTGAGGACGTGATTTATGTTTCCTGAACAGCCAAGCTTGGCAAAACTGGTGTCACTTGAGGATAACAGAATCCAAGGAGAATCATTCCTGAAGCTAAATCAAAATGTCTGTGAGTCAGGCTCAGAGGAAGGGTTCCAAGGTCCAACTCATCTGCTCAGTTTATAGGATTCATTAAACAAAACTAAATTTACACTGAGCAAATCTAAAAAGTGACAGTGCAGTGCCCAGTTGTATTTACAAAACATTTGATACGCTTATTTAAGCAAGAAAATGAAGCATTTTCAACAACTTAAAAAACCCTCTAAAACTACAGTTGACATGTTTAATACCTGAATGAAAACCATTTACTTAAGTCTTTAATAAACTTATATCCAGCATTTTCCTTCCAGTTTGCAGCACCCAGGAACTACTATCCTCAGGCATTTGGAGGGAATGCAAGGCACTTTTGAGGTACTGGATCTATCCATGTAACTACCAGGTAGGACAGCATGCTACCTTTACCGAGCTTTCAAATTATTCTGGCTCATAAAAACACTCTGATTGCCTTCACACTCAGGAGATTTAGTAAGATGGTAAAAAAAAAAAAATGAAAAACCAAAGAAAGTTTTGCCTCCAGACTTGGCCAAGTTGCATTTCTGCAGCTCGTTGAGCTTGCAGCGTTCAGAGCCCGGCTCTGTCTCGTGGTGGGAGGCCACAGAAACGCAGACTGCTGCTCTAATAGTGCTCTGTGGTTTGGGTTTTTTGCTGTTGCTTAGCAGTTATGAAAACAATCCACTTGACTAGGTCAGAACTCATGACCAAGGAAGGTGGCGAGCAGAAACCAGTGCAGATCATTCATTCTGCTGAGCTTCTACTGCAGATCTAATCCCTTACTCTTAAAAACAGTAACAGAAATACTTTTCATTCAATAATCATTTTTCACTTCACAATCGAGAAATATTTTTCATCTGATTGTTTCATTTCATAAAATGCCACGATCCAGGTTGTCCCACACCAAGGGGACAGACAGACCTTGCACTAGCAGAGGGGAAATATGTGATATGTCAGGGTCCTGTGGGGCACACGTTAAGTGTTCAGGTCGAGAGGAAAGTGCACATTCCATACTCAACATCTCACAGGTAGACTCTGCTGGGAGGCAAAACCTGGCTTGCAGCATAGGTATTTTTTTGCACATCTAAATTTCTGCCTACCAATGCCATGTTACACTTTGTAATCTCATGGTGGTGTTTGTATAAAATTTCCATTATGAACAGCGTATATAAACAATACTAAAGTTCATGCTGACTCCTGGGACAACCAGCTTGGAACCAGCTTAGCTCCAAGATTTAGAGACACTGGTGTGCTTCTGACAAGTCTGAGGTGTCCACACAGTGCAAACAGCTTCATTTTAAACATGCTCAGGTTCAAAATCTCATCTGGGCAAGGTGATGCTCCCTGAAGATGAAGCATTAGCCACGTGCTAAAGCCCTCTCCTTCTCTCCAGCGACTCAAGTGATTTTACTTCTACCCTTCATGGCCTAACAACAATCTCTTTTTCCTTTATGTTCTCGGATGTCAAGCACACCAAGATAGAGGTATCAGGGGCAACTTCAGGAGAGGGACAGCTGAGTTACAGCCTGAGGTTTAGATGAGTCTGCTCTCAGAACTCACTGAAAATGGAGAGCAGGGGTGGGATCATATTAGCAGCATCACTTTGGTAAAAGGGGCCCAGAAACACGTCTCACTTGTGCTGTGGAGGCAAAGGTCCTTCGCTAAACTGTATTTACATCGCAGCTTAAGAGCCTTGAATCTCTCAAATAAAACCCTTTTAAGTCCAAAGTCTAAGCATGAGGGAGAATTTAAAATGAACGAGCCCTGTACTACAAGACTAACAGAACCAAGATATCCGGGTAAAATTGCGACTTATTTCAAAACTCCACGTCCATCGCTCATGACTGCACACCCAGCTGGGATTTATCGGCTGGGCTGCTCAGAGGAGAAACAGCAGATCATATCCAAGGAATTCCAACTGATTTATGTTTTTGTTTTCATAACAACGACCCCTCAGCTTCTAGACCGGAATGTGATTACACATGATTGATTACGCTCTCACCTTGGCTGCTGTCACCCTGTAGGTTTTTAGTTCATTTCGTAAATGCTCTTGCATAATCCACGAGGTCTAATCAGAATCAGTTTTATATATTCTAATTCCTAGGGGGTTTGTGGGTTTAGGCATGCAGTCTAACAGTGAGATCCACTGGCTCCAGTCAAACACAGTTCACTCTCAGGCAGCACAGCCAAGAGGAAGGTAAAAGGCATCTTAGGGTTCAGCAGCACACTCTGCCCTGGTTGCTGCTCCTACCTCTGGATTGAAAACCAATATGAACACACATATACTCCTGTCACATGAATAGTAAGATTTACACAAGCAATGTTTGTCAGGAACATATTCTCTTTGAAACAGATGTAAATAATTTCCTTTTCTTTCATATTTGTCTCCTCTGAGATCCAGACTAGGTCCTAATTGTCCCCTTGTGAAAATTTATCCAGCAGAGGCAGAGATGTTCCGACCAAGAACCTTTCCAGTAATACTGCCACAGTGAATGCTGATACTTAAACTAAGCTCCAACAGATATATTAAATCCAGAGACTGAAAAAAATGTATTCACATCTAGCAACAATTTACTGAAAAACCAATAAAGGGAATCTCCTAAAAATAAAATGATTTTGCTGAAATGAAGATCAAGGCTTGGAGGGGAATGACTAGGGGGCAAAAAAGCAAGTATTTATTTCATTTGGCATTAAGAGTTCCATTGCTAAATACAGGTATAATTACCACATATAAGATCAATGGCAACTTTTGTAATTACAGTCATGGTTGGGAGGGAAGTGTTGCTATGGCAATACCAACCATGGGAAGGAAATCCACATCTACTCAGAGCAGGATTTCTACAGGGCATTATATTTATGGCATAGCGCTCCACCAAAAAAAAAAAGAGTGCAGTAAATCAGCAGTAATGCCTATTTTAATCCCACAGGCATAGTCTGGAAAGGTATTTCACAGAAATATACTGAAGGAGGAAATGCAAGAACATGACTACATGTTAATTAAGCTTTAGTTTGGTGCAGCATTTTGACTCAGCTTACATCAGCTAAAGTCCAAGAGTTCAAACCCAGGCTTTTCCAAACCCACTTCTCCTGGATTAAGAGCATAAAATGTTTACAAGGTTGCCATTTTCTTTGATGTTCTCTATATAATCCCAAGCAACCTCAATGAGATTTGATCTCCTTTAAACTGGCTCCACTCAAGTCTGCAGGGTTTCTTGGCTCAGGTATTAAAAGTGAAAGAAATAAAACTGGTTTGGGACTGGAATGAGCCCTGAAGTGACACAGGCACATCTGCATGTTCCTACCCCGATGCAGCTGGCATCAGTGTTTACCTGGGAGCCAGGTAAACCACAAAAGGAAGACCAACACATGATTGCAACACCTTTTCCTGGCCAGCCTCAAGGGAGGGCTGGTGCCCAGGGCACAGGGAAATTCCCTCCCACAGGCTCCTGGCAGCGGGACCTGGGCTGTGGGTTTGGGGAACCAGGACTCTGGGTGTTTCTTTCTTATCAAGGGTTGACCCCATTCTGTCTGCACTCCTACCTTGGATTACTGATAAAATCATACTCCCAATTATCCTGGCTTTTAGTGGACTACTTTTCCCCCTTTCCATGAGTTGGCTTCTTCAATTAAATCTTGCGGCACTCACAATCAATCACAGATTTAAAACAATTATCAGCTCAATTGAAAACAAGCAATCACAAGCACTGATCTGCAAAAATAGATCTATTATGATCCTGACAGCCGATTTTCTCACCTCCCTCTTTTATTTTTGACAAATTAATCTGAAAAGCAGATTTCTACACATTTCTACAGCTCCCAGAACACCTATGAAGAGAGAAGTAATGGCCACAATAGATGTAATGCTCAATGAATAATTTAAACAAAAACCACATTACTTGGGTTCCTATGGCCATGTGAGCACTGTGGTATTTATTCCCAAGGTTTGTCAAAAGAGCAGAGAATTTGGAAATGGCTAAGCAAGATGAACCCACGGAGCATGCAGAGTTATGGACACCCAGTACATGGATACATTTCAAGCTGATGGTAGGGAGGAAATATTTGTAAAAGAAGGTCTTCCACTGCCCACCATTCCAAATTCATCCTTGTGCACACAGAAATGTCACAGCCTCACAAAACTCTTCCTCCTCATTGCACAGCCCAGCTTTCCTGGGCAGAATCACAGAAAATCATACACAAAAAAAAAGCTGTGATTCTTTGCAGACCAGCAGGTCAATTCTCTGCTTCAAGAGGGATCGTCATCAATGCAAGACGAGGTCTCCCACAGCTTGGTCTGTTGGCCAGAGCTCTCAGGCTTCTCAAGATCCAGCTGAATTGAATTGGTGCCACTTGGTGCACTAAACTCTCTGTCCTGTTTAATGGGATTTATGACTTTTCTCAGGGTCCATTCTGTCCCACCATCTACATAATTTACAGAGAGGTAACACCACTGGCCCAGTCCCTCAGAGGACACTTTCTATTTGTCTCCAGTGAGACACTGAGGACTATACTTAGAACCCAAATATCCATTTTCAATCAATACAACAATTTTCAACCAATATAACAATCCATATACTTCAACAACTTCCTCTGTGAGAGAGGACAACAAAAATCCCACTGAAGTCATGGAATCGTACAATGGTCTGAGTTGGAAGGGACCTTAAAAATCATTTCATTCCAAACCCCTCCCTGAACAGGGACACCTTCCACTAAACCAGGCTGCTCATCCAATCTGGCCTTGGACACTTCCAGGGATGGGACAGAGACAACTTCTCTGGGCAACCTGTGCCAGGGCCTCATCATCCTCACAGGGAAGAATTTATCCCCCATTGTCCCCACATCTACATTTGTGGTCATTTAATTACAAAAGGCCCCTAGGCCGGTCAAATACTTTTTGCCCTTGGAACATCTGGGTGAACTGTAATGATTACTTTCTCATTCTCCTCACATTTGGAAACAAATACATAATATTTCCAGGGATTGTGGAAGGCTGACTAGCCTGAAGTCCCCTGAGCTACCCTTCTTTCTCTTCTTAAAGATGGGTATAATGATAGCCCTTCCCTACTCACCAGGGAACCCTCTGCTATTCTTTTTTAACAGAGATTTGCAACTGCAAGAATTGCAACTGCATCACCTGTATCTTCCAGCATCCCACCATAAATCCCACCCAGCCTGATGGATTTGAACATAACCACCTTTTCTAAGTAGCCCTGAATAGTAAAATATTCCGTGTTGCCTGTGCATCACTGCTTAATTACGCTCTCCTAGGCAATCCTTGCTTTTGTACAAATGTACCAGGTATGTATCATGGAAGGCAACGTTGCAAGACTCAATCCAACACTGCTTGGGCTCTGAAAACACAGTATTTATCCTCACCTCACCCCTATGACACAGGAAAGGCCTCTACTCCCCATCCTAATGAGCAGCCATCTAGCACAAAGTGCTTGCCTCAAATAGCCAGTGACACTGGAAAGAAGAGAACACAATTATTCAGAGCACTAGGCCTCTAAATACTGATTAAAGGAGAAGAACAGAGAGCTGAGAAACACCCACAGCACAAAGACAAAACTTTTGACCCTACCCTTAACAGTATCTCCACAGTACCTGACGGAATGAAGAATAACTTCCCCTTCTGACACGTGACCTTTTACTTACTCAACAGGACTAAAATTACTAGGTTCCATGTGGATTCTGCTAGGATGTGGTTCCTTCAGGGGAAGGAGGGAGACCCAGTAAGAGTCCCCTTAGAGATCTCATCGCTGCCTTGACAAACCTGCCAGGTTACCTTCCAGAATGCTCAGTGCAAGACTGTCACATACCCTTTCTTCTGACTTCGCCAGGGACCTACAATCTGCTGCAGACTTGTCACTGCTTGCTCCTGAGTTGAGAAACAAGAAGACCCAAAATGCTGTCTTATGGCAGCGCTTCCAGAGGTCTTCAGACAAACCCCACTGTGCTGCTGCCAACTTTCAGTGTTCAGTCAGAACAAAAGAAGGGAAGCCATTTTCATCATATGCAGTTTTTAAACACTAATCTCTACTACATGTGTTAATTCAACACACATACACTGTGTTACAGAATCACAGGATGGGTCAGGTTGGAAGGGACAACACACTGAAAATGGCGTGTGTTTAAAATAAAAATCCACGGAAGGACTTGCATGCATCACACGAAAAGGAATCCTCCTGTCTTGATTACTTCCAACTACCAGATGCAGAAAATTTAGCTTACTCTTCTCACCCACGGGACAAGGTACAAGTTTCCTGCTATGTGTCTAGGAATGCTATGAGACCTACTTCTGTAATTCCACCTCTTATTTAAGGGCTTCCAGTCACAATCACATTAGTCACACTCGGTGTAGGCGTATGAGGCAAGTAAGAGAATCACTCTCTCTGAAGGCGCCCTGTCATTTAATCAAAGATTTACAGTATTGTGGCTGCTTTACCATGTTGAACACGTGAATCTCAGAGCAGAGACTGAGTCCTCAGGAAGGGCTCCAGATCACCTTACTTCATCTCCCAGAACAAGAATTACCCAGGCTGCCACGGAAATGAAATGTTAGTGACAAGCAGAGGAGTTGGTTTTTGATAAATGTGGATTATGTCACTTCAGAAGCCAAGAACTTCCTCATCTTCAAGGACACAGTCTATGGTGAGCAAAGGAAGCTCTGGCACTGTATACTATTTTTTTCATTTTTCAACATGACAATCCAACCTTTAAGGTGAAATACCAGTAGCTAGATGTGCCAGCCCGTAACCTTTTAGACTGGAAGTTGAAAATCACATTTAACTTCCAGAGCAATGCAGAGGCAGTCACAAAGCAACCAACCTGTCCTCCTATGTATATCACCACCGTGGTGTGGGGGGGCAATCTGGCCTTTCAGAAAAAAAAAAATGACAAAAATGTGTTCAGTATTAATGCAACTTCAGCCTGTTGATGATTCACCAGCAGAAAGGTGGCTATTGGAACTCAACCACTTATAGCTTGAAAATCAACGCTGCAGTAAATGCAGCATTAACAGGCAAAGGTTTCCAAGAGGAACCTGAAAATTAAGGGGCGCAGTATGAGCAGCTAATGCAGCTGTTAAGCTGTGACTGACGTGCTGTCAGAGCACAGTTTAGTTTTGTTTATGTGGTTGGCTCAACAGTACCACTCTGCTGGCACAGTCCAGAGACCTCGTCTCTAAATACGAGTTGTCATCACGTCATTTTGGGAGCACACAGTTCCTGATATGCCCTGCTGGAAATTCTCTGTGGGCAAGCGGTGAGCAACACCTAATCAGTCCTTGGAAAACCCTTAGCTAATCAAAGCAATGAACAGGCTTTCCAAGGGTGGAAAACTCAGAAGAGCTCGCTGCAGAAAAACAACTGCCAGCACCTCAGCTGTGGATGGTCCAGCACAAACATCCAGCAGGAAAAAAAAAAGCTGGACCACACCACTTGATGCTCCATGTGTGGAGCATTCCAGTACCAGAACTGAACACTGCCTCTCCACAGATCATCTGAGCTGGACCCTGTAGCAAACAGCAGTGTGCAGGTGCCTGTAAAAAACTCATTTTAGTGTGAATACAGACAGCTTTAGAACATGGTGGAGATGGACTGAATTCTTTTCTGAGCCACAGGGATTAATAGACAGCCAGCAGTTTGCCTGATGCTACACAGGCAGTGAAGGGTCAGGGATAGGCCAAAACAAAGGTGAGACAGATCAGGCACAAAATGAGTGTTTGTAGACACAGCCTGAGCTCTCTCAGCTTGGCACCTGCAGAACTAGGCAAAAGAACAACACAAAATGCCTGAGAGGGGACACAGAGATTAGTAAATAAGGGAAATGAAAAAAAAAAAAATTAACTGAGAAGTGCATCAAGACCAAGCATTTCCCATCAAATCAATACAATGTTTAGGATGCCCTGAAACCTTGAATTCAAGTATGGCAGAAACCCACTGGCTGCTTTGAGGATGCACAGGACAAAGCAGCAGTCACTGAACATAAATCCAAGAACGAAGAAAAATTAAAAACTACAGCTAGGCAGCGTCATGCCAAAAGTGACTGGTTAATTTGCAGAACCACCAAGGTTTTCCACTGAGTTGGCAGGTTTGACTGCTGGATCTGGGTGCAAGATTTGATGGTTGTTTTGGTCTGTGCAACAGAGCACGGCATAAACACCCTGGTACTGCTGGGGTCCTCGCCCTCTCTTCTCTGCAAGTGCCATCAACTTTATTTCAGATGCAAAAACAGACACAAAAAAGTGCAGAGAGATCACTGACAGTTTGTTCCACACTAAGATGTATTAGCTTAGTTTGCTTTGGAGTATGTAGTGAAGAGAGCAGCAGTGAGGGCTTGAAGGAGGTCACTGGTAGAAGACAGTGTCATTCAACGCCTGTAACATCCTGACCTGGGATTTCATTTCTTTCCTGCAGAAGGGCTCCGTGGGGAAGCACAGTCAGCACCACATCAAAGCAATAATGTGCATTACTGGAGAAAGGATCACAGGGCACGTAAAGAGCTAGGCTGAGAAGCTCCAGCTGCAGCCAAGGGGATAAAGTGGAACCCACTGCATGGAGTGTTGGACTACGCAGCTGTCAGAGCTCTGAGCTTGCAGAAACAGATCATCTGTCTGTCAGGAAAGAGAGCAGATTGGTTTTTTGCAGGCTGCAGGATCAGAAGTAGCGAGGTTGGACTGAGGGTTAACTAAGGGTATAATTCTGTCTGTCATGTTCAATTTAGAAATATGAGTACATGAGAGTTTGGGTGTCTCATCAATGGCCTGAGGACCAGCAGTCTCAGTCTCTTCAAAAATTTTTTTTGCCCAGCAAAGGAGTTGGATCCTTTACAGCCATGACATTTAATTCAATAGCCAAAGGAAATCTAGAAGTAGTCCTGGACTGTGACATTCCCCTGGACTTAAAGCTAGAAGCAATGAATAAACTGATGTCAGTGAATACAGCAGTTCTGCTAAGGGCTCCTTCTGTAAAAGGATTTCACCCTCAAAACTATCCTTAAAATTAGGTTTAAACAGAATCATGCCATCCAGCTGATAACAAAAATAAGAGAGCACTGTGAGCAGGTACTACATCAGAAAGTGTTGGGCAGCCAAGTCCTTTTATTTTCTCTCTCCCTCACAACAGAGCACTTCTGAAATTCCCCCGTTATTTACCCCTAACTCAAGTAGGGACCTATCCATTTTTACGCTTACAGAGCAAGATTTTTAATACTAATGCCCAACAAGACCGTGTGTTTGCGAATAAGCAACGACAGGTGGCAAAAGCAGATGGTTTTAAAAAGATTTGTGGCAGTCCCTGGCTCCACCATCCTGCCAGCTCCGCAGGAGACTGGCAGAAGGAGCGGTTCCCTTCCTCTTCTTTCCTTGCCTCTCTCCAGAAAATCAGCAGTCTATCTCGCTGGTTGCCACGAAGGCAGGAAAGGATGGGCAAAGCTCACTTGCTCATGTTCTCCAATCCCACGTCCAAACTGCCTCTCTGCAGAAGCCCAGCTGAAGTTTAGCCATTAATCTCAGGATAACCAGCCAGGTGGAGCCACGAAACCCACCTCTGTGTTTGCTGGTCCCAACCAGGACCACAGAGGGGAGAGCTCCTGGTTCTGGCAGTCATTCACCACAGATCACGACCCCCTTTGCTTCTGGGATTGCTTCTGATCACGCCAGAGGACAGGACCTAAGTGGGCACCCCTGAACACTCCGGTGCTGAACCACAGCACAAACACCTGCCACCAGTACAGACCTTGCTGAAAGCACCCACTCAGGTTTCTGAAGGCCTTGGTGATGAAGGAGGCATCTCAGATGCTCCAACCCTGCACAGCCAAACTTTGACAAATGGTGAACAACCTTACATATCATTACTCATATTGCACCCGGGAAGCAGAGCTCAGAGAAGCACAGTTATTCACATTACATCTCAGACCAGAGAAAGCAGGCAAAAAAAAAAAAAAAAAAAGGTCATATGTCAGCAAGAAAAATATATTTCCAAATGAGTGTGTTCTGTGTTTGGCCAAAGCAGTGCTGATTGCTACAGCTACAACCTCCTCCAAGTGCAAGGACCCCCCTGCTAATGAGAAAGCAGCATCAGCTCCAGTCAGCTGTCACTCCCATCTGAGCTATCACAGCACACCTATAAAGATGACTCAGGCCATTTCACTCACCACCAATGAATCATTACATGGTGTGCCACCTCTGGCTGCTACCAAAGTCACCTGTAACACCTTAACCATTGTGAACTGCTCAGAACATCCATTTCAAAGAACCTTTTTTGAATCCTGCCGTGCTCTGTTAACACCCAAACATTTTGTGAGTACATTAAGACTCTCTCTCTTTTAGGATTTACTGGGGTGCAGGGTAGGAATTACACTCCTCAAAGGGGCTGGTACTTTTTCTACATAGCATCTCTGCTTTCCAGATTTCCCTCAAACGCAGGTGTGACTGTCTCAGTGTCAACATAACACACATTCTTGTTTTCCATTCCTTTAAACTGCATAGCTTTGTAAGAACCTTTTCCTTATTGTTCCTCTATAGCATTGTTGACGAAACTGAAGTCAATTTAGATTTTCGTAATTTCACTCACAGTATTAAAGTAGTTTCTGAAGGAGTATTTTAGAGAGGGTTGTGACACTACAGTGTAATTATATTCAGCATTCCCTGAACAAGAAAAGGCCCTCCTGAACCACCTACAACAAAATAAATTCCCATTCTTTACATGAAATGAGTGAACCCTCCTTTCCATTTAAACAACGAGGTTTAGGGTTGCTTTCAGAAAAATAAAACAAAAAACAAACAAACAAACAAAAAGGAGCTGTGAGTCCAGCTGGCCCAAATTTTCTACAGCATTGCAGAAACATCCGTAAAAACTGAGTCTGCTGCAAAGATAAACACAGCCATTAAAACCTGGAATTAAAAAAAAAAAAAAAAAAAAAAAACACAAACCAAACTTACACTTACTTCCAGAGAACACCTGTTGGTAAAATTGCTTTTCACCTTTGGACACAATAAAACATGGATCTGGGCTTGGATAAGGCAAGGCTAAAAGACAGCCTTTTAGAAATTAAATTGTAAGCATGCAGGTTTGTGACCAGTCCTGCCATTCTCGAATTCATTAACCAGTCATTAAGTTTTGTACTTGTATTGTTCCCACGGGACAACCTCCTGTTTTTCAGGGCAGATATGGATGATGGATACTGGTATAACGGGTTAAAAGTTAAATAGAAAACCTATTATATGAATCTCTTAAGGGCACAGCTGCTCAAAAATTACTTTCAGGAAGGAGAAAACTTCAGAATCAAACACAACAGTGTATTTTGGGGGAACAAGGTTATCTTTTGCTGTGAGCATGGGTGGAAGAACTGAGCCCCTTGTCATTTCCAGTCACTTGAAACTGCCCAAGCACAGGTACAAAGGAAACCCACAGACGAGCAACTCTTGCAATACACAGCTAATATTACAGGTATATTTTCCAAACCTTCAATATGCCTCATGCTTGAACAAAAATTACTATAGCCAGAGATTTGAGGGAGAAAAGGGTTTCCAGTTTTCAGTAACTACCAATAGAACATTAATTACATGCCTACACCTAAAATCCTACTAGTGACTGTTTCACTGCGCAAGGACCTAGTTAGCTGTAATTTTAACACTGTGTATCACCCAAAGACAACTCTATTTTCTTAAGTAAGCCTGAAAGCGCTGTGATAAAAGACCTAAACAAACAAAAACAACAACAACAAACTACAAAAACCACACAGACAAAAATCTACTTCAGATGGCGATAAAGAAATGGGAGTTACAGTCTTACCATTAAAAAAAAAAAACAAAACAAAACAAAACAAATGGGGGAAATAAAAGCAATAACAGACAAAACATCTGCTGCAGAATACTCTATATGCCCTTCAAGTTTCCCCTTTGGCTCAGCCCACCAGACCCTCGAAGGATGTGTCTGCACAGGTGGCTGGACACAGGCAGGCACCGCTCCTCGCCCTCCAAACCGCCCAGACAGGAGCCAAACTGGGAGATTTACACAAAGAGGCGTGTAAATCAAGCACCAAGTGAGCTCCTGAGGCCGCAGGTCCCTTGCTGGTTTGGTCTGGTCCCAGTGGGGCTCCCAGCGGAGCACAAGGAGGATCCCCCTGCTCTTCCCCCCCAGCACACACGTCCTCGCTGACTCCTCGGCGCGTTGAGTCAGACCCAGGAACTCATCCAGCAGAAAACCAGGCCAACAGCAACAACCAGAGCAGATCTGCACTCGGCCAGGAGTGACAGCGCCAGCACGAGCGAGCGGCAGGTGGGGAATGCATAGCCAGAGGTGAGGTGGGAAGGCAGGATTGACCCCTTGGGCCAGAGCCCACGTTTGTGGTGAGTCAAAACCACCGTCCAGCCTCGCCCCTTGCCTTGCTGACAACCAGGCAAGGTCTGGTTGTCTCCAGCCCAGCTTCACGTGGACACAGGTGAAGGGCTCACCAGCAGGGAATGCCTCTGTGTAACAGCTGCTTGAGCCAGGGGAGCGAGCATCCTGCAGGTTATCCTTATTTCTACGTACATCTGGTGATGCCTAACTCTTTCTGTGACCCACAGCTGATAATTTAAGACAATCTCGTTGGGCAGCATTGCAATATTGAGGCTTTAATTTCTTAAGTGTCCTTTGTGGACCAAGGACTGTTAGGGACTAAGAATGCTGTAATTTTTCATAGTAACAACAGAGCAGTAATGAAATAGGACAATTCTAACATTACCCCCCGCAGCTTTTATTCCCAACATTTTCCTACAAACACAGAAACACAAAGCGACATAATAAGATCAGGATTAGCGCCCAGATGAGGCGAGCCCTTATCAGTAGAGTTTCCTCAACCCGCCTGAGTTACTCTTCACTGCCCTTTGTCTCCAAAGAACTACTCAGATTGTGGTAACACATACACAAATAATTAAAAAAAGAGGAGCTCTCTTCCCTTTCTAATTTCAAAATGTTTCTTTTTTTCCCCTTCCCCCTGCCCTCGTTCACATGAGGTGTCCCTTGTATAGGTCAAAATTATTTTCTACTGGGGAAAAAAAAGCCAAACTTGCAAACTGGTTAGAGTTAGGAGCTTCCTATGTGAAAGGTACAGAAAGAAAACCCCACATTTTTTTTCCAATTACGCTAACAATGCAGTCTGCTCCTCTGGAGCAAGAGTCTACACTCTGCCATGGGATTTGAAATCATCAGTATCCGAGGATTTCTGAAGACATTGGCCACTCATTTATGTTCCTCTACTGCACCATGCAGACCATATGACAGCTTCTGTGCCCTTGGTCATATTTCCAGTAGTCCCTGTCACAATTCTTCTGCCCTGTCATTATCCATGTTCTCCCTGCAAGTACCCACACACCTTCCCAACCTCCCCCAGCCACCCCCTCCCGAAATCCAGGTCTGTCAGATCTGACCTGACTTTGGGGAAGGCACAGGAAAATTCTCAGTCAAATCTGCCTCCCATAACAGAGCCACAAACTTTGTGCCTCTGTTAACAGGCCACTTCCTGTTACTTTTCCAGCAGTTCATCTCTAGGTTCTTTTTTTTTTTTTTTTTCCCTAGTTGACATGCTATGGGCTTTATTTACTCAAGGTTTTCTTACATGGTCTTCAAGGTATTTTAAAGCTGCACTTCCCCACCACTAATTTAAACAAGCCTTAATAGGGATTAGACTTGAAACCTGAATTGGCAGAACTGAGGAATTTGCAGCTTTGTGACAGTCTCAGATGCATCCTCGAACATCCTCTAAATATAGTATAAGGCTGGCCTAAATCTGCTATTGCTTCATGTTTAATTCAGATACCTTTGAGTGAATGCATCTCTGCCCCCCCCCCCCCCCCACTTTCTATTCTCATCACCTATGTATTGAAATTTACAGTTACTTTAACTTAAACAAACACCTCAAAGCACGGAGGAAATGGTTTAAAACACTGTAGTTATGTAAAAACAAGTTATCAGGAGAACACAATAGATCTGGAGATTAAAGCACTACATTGCAACAGGGATTTTACAACTTCACTAAGGTAACTATCAGTGCAATATTTAAACTGTGTAGTTTCTTTACAAAGAAGATGAGTACATCAGTTATCAGCAGAACTTCCACTTTTCTAGTCAAGAACATTACAGGTAAGCAGGAAACGATGATGCTTTTGATACAGCAGTGCAAATCAAAACAAACTCCAGTAGCAGATCTCTGAGCTGCCATCAGCTTCTTATCAAGCGAAGATGAAGGTTCCCAGAACACCAGCACACGCAGAAAGTTACACTCTAAACCAGCTGCCAAAGCCATGTCAGCTTTGGTATTGAAAGCTTCTGAAAGGAAAGCTGTGCATTTTGTTACGTTCCTGGGATCATCTAGTATTTCAACTTCACGCTTATGCTAACACAAATCCAAGAGAAACAGGATTGGAGCTGATATGGATTTTAGAACACGTTTTTCTAGCCCAATAATGACCTTCAGAGATAACCAGAATCTCAGTCTAAATAAAGATGCAAAACTAGCCTTCTGACTGAATTTACAGGGCAAGCTATGTACTTCTGGGTGAAGCAAATCCCATTTAGTTTTAGTGCTTCCCGCTGCAAGATAATGGCCTGTCACTAGTTATTTCTCTACTTAGTTATGCCCTTAAAAGGCTCTGAGGCAAACACCTAAAAGCAAATTGTTCCGAGTAACAACATTACTGCGAAGGGCTGGATAAGACAAGACAAGGTCACGCGTCTCCAGTTTCCAGAGAACCCAGGATACCCTCAGAGGATCCTATAACAAAATTCGGGATAAATCTCGGTGGTGGGCAGCAAGGGTCATCCAGTCATTCCCCAACCAAGAGACATAAAACAGCACCAAGGCTCAGAGCAAGGAGCCCTCCTGATATCATTAAAACTACTGCTGTCTGATATTACACTTCTTATAAAAAAAAAAAAAAAAAAAAAGCCAAATAAAGGCAAACCCCACAAACAAACAAACAAACAAAACCAAACTAACAACCAACCACCGTATGGGCCTCAGAGCAGGAAAACAAAAATGCAAGCCTCCCCTCAAATTAGACCTTCCTTTGTTTCATTTATTTATTTTTTTTTTTTAGACAGCCCAGCACTGAAGGTTTACCCGGAGCAAACCCTGCCGTGGGCAGGGCGGGAGGCGCTCACCACATCCTGCCCTCACTCACACGCGGTCGCGCCCGGTTCCAACTCTCCCAAATAAAAAACGAAGCTGATCCCCACCCCGGGGGTACCACCCAGAGCCCATCCTGGTCCTTCTGCCCATCCCAGCCCATCCCAGCCCCGCCGCCCCCGGCCATCCTCCCTCCACACCGTCGCCTCTTCCTCTCCCCCCCCCCCATCTTTTTAGGTGGCGTTTGGGGTGGTGGTTTTCATTTTATCTCATCTCATCTTTTCGCTTCCCTCCAGCGTGCCCCAGCGGGTGGTTGTTACCTTCAGCTACCGCTTTTCCCAACCAATTCACCTTTCCAAACCACTGCCCCTCTCGCCTTCCCTTCCTCTCCCAGTATCCCCCCCCCTCCAGCACCAGCACGCAAGCAACTCCCGGCAAATAAGAGGAGGAGGAGGAAAAGAGAAACAGAACGGGGGAAAAAAAAAAAAAAAAGGAAATAAAATAAAATAATTACCAAGCCTCTCTCCTCGCTCTCCGGGTCTGACACTGTGTATCCGGCCAGGGGAGGGAGGGGAGGAGGGGAACCGCAGCGCCTGCCCCGCTGCTCCGAACCCGCACCCGGGGGAGGGTAAGCCGGGACCCACGGGAGGGTGAGCCCGCACCCGGGGGAGGATGCGCTCCCGCCCGGCCGGCGGTGCGGACCGAGCGTGGCCGGCTCAGCGCCGCGGGTTCTGCGGCGGGAGCCGCCGGGCACCACGAGCGCCCCCGGGGCGGGGGAGAGGGGCCATCCCCGGCAGGATTCGGTCCCCCGCGTGTGTCCGTCCCCCTCCCCTCCCGTCCCCGCCGGAGGCCGCCCCCCTCGCTCCCCGGCCCCCGCCGGTACCGCCCGTGGGCCGCGGGCGCAGCCCCGCTCGGCCGCTCCCCGGCAGCGGTGCCGCAGGGTGTGCGGGCGGCAGCCCCCGCGGGAACCGGCGGGCGAGAGGAGGGCTCCCTCCCTCTCTCTCTCTCTCTCTTTCTCCCTTTTCCCCTTCCCCCCCTCCCGCAGCGACTCCCCCCCCACTCCTCCTCCTCCTTACCGGGCTGCCGGGGCTCCTGTGCCGCCCTGCGGGCCGCCCGGGGCGCTGGGGGCCGGAGCGGGCGGTTCCTCAGCGCCTCCCCGAGCCCCTTCCCTGCCCTGGTCCTCCCCCGCTCCGCCTGCGCCGGCGTGAGCGGCCGGCCGGGAATGCGGGAAGCGCGGCCGGGATGGGCTGGAGCCCCCGCACGCGCCGGGGAGAAGGCCAGGGGAGGAAGGGCGGGGAGGGGGAGGACGGGACCGAAAGCTCCCAAATCCATCACGGAGGGGCAGGGCGAGTGGTCCCTCGGGCGTCCTCCAAGGTTATTGCACCTCCTTGCCTGCTCGGCTTGTAGCAGAATTTACCGCTGCGGTTAAAATGTTCGGGGATAACGTTGTGCACAGAAACGGGAGTTATAGGATCGGCATATTAAGTTAATTACACAATTTGTCTTAGGAGCGTTAGGAAGAAGCTGAGATATGCAGTATACCTACCCTTTCCACAAGTAGTAATTTTCCCGCTCCAGTGATGGAAGATAGACCCTTTACAAAGATATTTTCAACCCAACATGAGAATCAGCAAGACGTGACGCTTTTATATCCCCTTATTATAGTATGTACTGTATGTACCATATGTACAAGCATTAATTAATTTTACAAGGTTGTATTTATTTCATTACCGCATTATTGTTTTTAGTTTATTAGTGCTGGAAAAAAGCCAGCCCCAGAGAGGTTGGGTAAGATGCCCACTGATGACTGAATCGGTATCATAGCTGTCAGCAGAACACCCCACACCAAGGGATTAGGTACTACACCCACAGCTGCAGTTCTCCCACCTCTAACTCCTTTCTTATAGGCTACATGTGCCTGCTATTTCCACACAAGACCTCCCTGCCCCTGTTTGCACACCTGGGCAAACGAGTAGTTAAAGGCTAAGACTAGACTGAGTCTCTAAAGCCTTCCCATTTTCACCTCACCCTGCCCGGTGTCCTTTCAGTACATGTGCCACTGTCCCTGATGTGACACATGGGGCTCTAAGACCAAGGTGGACCATAAGAGCCCTAAGTGCCCAGGACACAGGATTTATGTTGACCACTCTCTACGTTACACCTGTGTAGTTGGAGGAGGGTTATACAGAGGTATTTAGGGAATTCATCCCACACAAAGGTAGCACCTTGATGTCATAGTTTGCATAGATGGAAGAAAAGCTGCTGCCTTGTGAAAAAACCAGGTGCTGTTGCAATGGATTGGAGCCCTCAACAGGAGAGGGGAAGCTCTGGATTCAATTCTATTTTTGCTTTTACGAGGAAAAGCAACCTAAAACTTATCTCATGGTTGGACTTGATGATTTTAAGGTCTTTTCCAACCTAAATGATTCTATGATTTTAGGGAAAGATTTTCAGACTCATTTGCAGGGAAAGAAACCAGAGGAAGTGGTTCTATGCAAGGAGGTTTGCAGAGAGTGACCGATGGGGTAATTCATGAGTAAACAGCATTTTGGTTGCCATTTTCTCAGGCATATTCTTTAATATAAGGCCTTGACTGGCCAGGCCTCTGTCTAAGCTGAAAAGGTCATACCTGAAATGCCAGCTGAATGCTTGACACCAAAACGAGGAACAACTAGACAAAGAAGTGAATTAATAGAATAGTCAGTGTGAGGTGGCTTTGTTGGAAGACCATGATCTTGCAGTTTGAGAAACAACCCGAGGGAAAGTTTTTGGGAAGCACAGAATGAGAGAGAACTATTGCTAGCATTATCTTTCAGGACAGTGAATAGAGAGCTTGATAAGCATCAGTTCTTGCAGAAACTCTTTCATGAGACATTGTGTGGGAGACAAAGTATATTCAAATCTGCGAACTTATAGGAATTCCATTGTGAAGTTTCAGAAGAGCAGACAGGCTTGAAGAACAGTTCCCAGCTAAGAACCAATAATAATGATAATCTATCCAGTCTTGTGGAATTGCATAGGAAACAAGTGTTACATGCTTTTTTTTTGGAGTAAGATGGACAAGGATGAACTGCACAAGAAGAGTGCAGAGTCAAAACGTGCAGTTTGCTCTGAAGAGGACTGCAAGAATTTTGACACACTGGAAAACCATGCTATAGGTGCTCAAAACTCACTCTCGAGCATCAATTTTTTTTTTCTTGCTTTTATTTCATTTAATTAAAAGATAGGCTTTCTTTGGCTCCCTCCCAGATGTCAGTGTTTTTCTGAATTCTTGCCAATGCGAGCGATTCAATATTTGTGAGGTTCTCTGAGCAAAGCAATCATTTTTCCATTAAGCAACCAGAGGGGAAACAAAATATAACAGAAAGCATGAAAAAAAGTAATTAACCTTGGGTTTTCCCCCCAGAAATTTCTACCTGTAGCTTTAAAAAGTAGCAGCTTGACCTCTGATGTTTTGTGTGGGCTGATGTTGCTCTGTTACTGCTGCCATACAGAAGGGAAACTTGTGAGAGGGGCTGATTTTAGGTAATATAAAATTCTACACTTATCTTTCACTTGCTTGTTCAGATGAAGGTTCTGAACCACAGCTAGCAGGATCCCCTGCTCCAAAATGAATAAAGCAGAGGGCACAGCAGCACAGAGATATTCTAGCTGTCATGAACAACCTAATGGTGGGTGTAGTCCTATGGGAATAAAGAAAAAAAAATAATAAAAATCAAATGCAATTACTATTAAGTTTATTCTAAACCCTGTGTGATGATGCCAGGAAATCATATAATTTTTTATTTAACATTTAAATAACATTTAAAATAATTTTTACCAGCCACTCACTCCTACCTATGGCTGCCCAGCTCCAATGATCTGAGGGACTGAATTGACATTTCTTTTAATTAAGGCTTCTTTAGCAACAAAATCTTAAATGAACACCTGTTATCTCTATGACTCTCAGTACACACTTCTTGTATATCTGATTTGGCAAGTCAGCTTTCCCTCGAACCTTTTCACCAATGGGGTTGTTGCTCTGGATTTGGAAAGGGTTTATCTTCTGCAATTTTTATGAGCCCCACAGTTAATCCATGGCCAGTGTGCACATCCCATCAGTTCTCAAGGTGCTGTGAATACCATTTCATTAAGTCAGATTAAAGTTCTGGTTTATGGAGTAACAGACATTTGAAAAGTCATAAAGCAGTCAAACTCCAAACAGAATATTAATTGCCAGATATTGCAGTCATGTTTTAAAAGATCATTTTGCTACTGATATTTATCTTTTTCTTTTTTTTTTTCCTTATGAGAGGGAGGGAACTAACTAAGTAATGTTGCATTTATTTTCATAATACAAGGAATCCACATTTTGCAGTTCCACTTTTTTCCCCAATAGTTTGTTAGCCTTCAGCCAAGGTACAGGTGAAGAAGATTAGGGACTCTGAGAAGAAAATTAAAATTAGGCCTGTGTCCAGTTCTGGGCCCCTCAGTTCAAGAAAGACATTAAGGAGCTGGAGCAAGTCCAGAGAAGGGCAAAGGAGCTGCTTTTTGCCGCTTGGGCACGAGCACCGAATACCGAAAAAGCAGCGGTGAAATGTCACAGCGCTGCAAATAATGAATTAAATACCTCATGTTTTCGGGTCAAATTAGGCTGAAAAAAAAATAATGCTCTTCGCATGTCTGAAGTGCCTCACATCTTAAAATGCCAAGCCACTTTGAATTAAGTGATTGATGCCAGACAGAAATAGGCTCCTCGTCACGTGAGCCTTAATCCTGCTTTTTTAACTGTGGACTTTACTATGTCTGAGCTGTAGTCTTTTAACTTTTTAATATGAATCCAAAGGTGGAATGTGGCTATTTCCTGATTGGCTGATCTCTGAACCTGTAAATCTACAGGTGACAGACATATGTGAACAGTTTTCTGCTCAGACATATTTTTTTATTATTTCCCCGAGTTGTTTTGATCTGTATCCAAAACATTATGATCTGGAAATCGGGTTGATATTGTACAGAAATGTGAGCTGACAACATCCCAATATTTCCTGTGTTTCTGAGATGAACTGAGCTTCCAAAACCTTAGAGAAGTCAGGCCAAACCCCAGTGCTGGGGTATGCATTTACGAGGCTTTTTAATTTTATTGGATTTTCCCATCCGTGAATATAATGAGGTACATATTACAGGAATAAAGTTACTGTGAGAGAACACCTCGTGGTGTATTGCAGAAAGTCAGAGATGTACACTATGATTTCTGAAGGCACTCAATTGTTTACATATATGAGATCATGCTATCCATTATTCCCTACTGAAGTCTAGGCTATGAAATTCTACGTATACCTTTAGAATACTAGAGAAAGTGCAGATACCTTGGCAACCACTCTAAAGAAAGCACAAACCCAGTTTATTCATAAAATTACTACGGAATATTGTATCATTATAACACCAGATACAATATTCTGGTTCTCATTTCTAGGTCTCATTTGTTAGCATTCATTTTCTTACAAGTGCAGATGTTTTGGTTTTGTGCCGTTCGAAATCACAGGCTCTTCTCTGAAATATTTTCTATCCCTTACCTGCATTTCTTCCTGATAAAATCCTTGCTGTAAACTTTCTTTGCATGAGTAAGGAGTTTCAGCATTTCAGCAGGAGCCTGACAGTGTGTCACACCCTTAGTAAACCACGGGAAGCAAGGTTAAACAGCCAGTAAATATTATTAATTACTGGGCTCAAAACACCCATGAAGTTCCAGAACAAATAACCATTGCATGATCCACACCACAGGGGCTCACCTATGCTGACCACCCTTGAAGAAGCACAGGCTCCATGATCTTGGCAAGCTTTGAGAAAGGAATTTTTTTTTTTTTTGGTTGAGCTTTTGTGGCATCCCATGCAAGATCAGAAAAGAGCGAAGTGAAACCGAGACAGTGACAATGACTCAAGATCCAAAATAACAACAGGGAAAATAACCTCAGGATAAAATCCTGCAAAGTCAGAAGTCAACTGAGCAAGAACGAGGATGATCCTGTTATAGCACAGGCCAACAGTTTCCCAGTGGATTGTCAGGCTCAAGAATTGCCTACATGGGAGTGGTAGCATTTTAGGAAAGGCAGGACTTTTGGGGTAGGCTTCTCAAAAAAGATTTATATTTTATTTATATTTATATTTATATATTTAGATTTATATATTTATATTTATATTTTCCCCTGAAGATGTATATTCCTGGCATTTGCCCAATCTAATTCTTCAGTAGGAAGAAACAGACACAGGAACATGTGTGAGCAAATCACTGTCCTATTGTTACTGACCAAAAAAAGAGTGTAATCTAAATGAGTGAAAAGGAGGGTGTATTTTATGGAAGCTTCACTTCCCAACAGCCAAATCCTTGGGATGCCTGAAGAACTTGACAAAATACACCCCTGTAATAGCAAATGATTCAGCCTAAGGAATCAAATCTTCGAGCAGCTTAAATTGCCCCAAAGAGGTTCCTTCATGCATTGTTTTCACTGCAGTAATATAGGCAGTCCTTTGTAGATCACAGTAAACACAGCTGAACTGAGATAGCCACAGTTCAGTAAAATTGAACCTTACATTTTTAATTATGCAGGACTCCAAAAATGAATTGTCAGAAAAAATTTGGCATCAAAGGTTTTTCAGTTTTCAATTTTTCAGAATTCGATAGGCCTCTGGGTATTTTAGCTATTCTCTTTCAAAGAGCTCTGTTTGTGACCTGGCAAAAATAAAAATGAGGACTAGAATAAGTGGAAGACACCATATTCAATCACCAGTACAACTGAGACAAAGGTCAGAAAGCCTAAGCAATCTGTGGTAGTCTGGCCACCTGGACTAAGATGCTGAAAGATGACTGGGTGCTTTTGTTTTGGCCTTTTTTTTAACTACTACCATGAGAGAAAGAATATATGAGTAAAAGCATTTAAACACAGGCACATTGCATCACAGACACAACCTTCTGGGTACCACAGGATACTAGTTACAATTATCAGTATTTATTTCTCATGTGTGACTCAGGATCTATTTTTTTCTTTATTTTTTTTTTTTTTTTGGTCTGGTAGTAATGTTGTGTATCATATCAACAGATATGATTTTGACTGTAGAAAACCTCATTGACAGCATACAGAACATAAAGAGCACTGGAAACGCCTTTACTGATAATTGTGGTGCTTGCCAGGCTCTACCATTTTAATTGTATAAGCAGTACAGGCCCTCAGGGGGTTTCTGAGTATATAGGTCTGGACTGAGTTTTAGCACTTAGAAATGTAAAAACTCACAGCAAAATAAGAGAGAAAACAACTCCAAACTGCATGTGTGGTTTCACAGTGGGTTACTGAGAGGGCCCACCTCATCCTCCTCACATAAAATGTTCTTTGTACCGTTTTATCATATCACAGAATGATATCATAGAATGGTTTGGGTTGGAAAGGACCTTAAAGATGATCCAGTTCCAACCCACCTGCAGTGGGCAGGGACACCTTCCACCAGCCCAGGTTGCTCAGAGCCCCATCCAACCTGGCCTGGGACACTGCCAGGGATGGGGCAGCCACAACTTTTCTGAGCAACCTGTGTGTGATGTCCTACCCTTGAGGGGAAGGAAGCACCTCACCACCCTCACAGTAAAAATGTCTTCCTAATATCCAATCTAAAACTATTCTGTTTTAGTTTGAAGCCGTTCCCCCTTGTCCTATCCTAGATACCAGCACAGATTTAGTTTGGGTGGAGACAGAGGCTGAAGAGAGCCAGGTTGGTGCTCTGCTGGATTATCTGACATGGGCAGAGCATTCCATCTCTATCCAATCCTTCTTGCTTTGCGATGTATGGCTTAGGAATCCACCCCGTAGAAAACTGCAGTGCGGGAGGCCAAGCGCTCTCCTTCCTGAAGGTGCGAGCTGTGATGCAAAAAGGAGGGTTATTCATCATCATCCAGCTTTGAAAGACGTTTGAGAAAACAATTGCCCGCCCTTCAGATGGAAAATGCATTGCATGACTTGGCTTTCCTGTTTAGTTGCTGAGAGGGGTTTGGACCTGAAAGGAAATCGTGGGGCTGAGCGGCCTCACACGCCCGTGACAAGGGATTGCTTAAACCTCTCCTGTAACAGTGGAGTGAAGAGCAGGGAGTTATCAGTCTTCAGGACATATGCAGATGTCCTACTTTTTTTTTTTTTTTGGACCTTCAGAGTATCAAAGAAAGTATTGTTTGGATGTTCATCATCATCATCAGGGATGGGGAAGGGAAGTCTGACGGAGGCAGGATGACTGCTTTCCCCTCAGAGGGAGGGTTTTACTTGGCAACAGCAGCCTGTCTTTTCCTGGACTCCTCACAGCCCTCATCCATACCAGTCATCTGGCTTTGAAAACATCAAGCCATCATAATTCACTGTATTCCTAGCGTGACATTTTCTTCAGCAGGAATTCATACAGCTTCTGTGGCATTTTGTTGTTGTTTCTTTTATGAATGTTAATAAGATTTTCTTAAAGGGAAAAAAAACACAAACAAATTGAGCTTCTGAGGAAAACAGAAAGGAATAAAGCAAACAAGCAAAAATCAGTCAATAAAAATAGCTCTAGATTTTATGTAAAAAATTCTATCTTCATCTACTTTACTAAAATTTTATTCTAGCATCTTACACTGGAAATATTCATATGGAAGAGCAGACAATTAATATCATGTTGATATTAGAAACGTAACTAAAAGAAAGATTTTTTTCAATCCCTAAAGTGAAATTTGTCTTTCTTCATTTGTTCTTCTTTCAAGAGTGAATTCACAGGCAAGAAGTGATGCCACTGCTAAACACTTATCATTACCACTGCTTCAGTTAAAATGTGAGAGTGCAGAGAACATATGTGGAATGTTGCAGTCCAAGGAGGAAAGGAGGGAAAAACTAACATAATGCTCCTGGGACTTCTGAAGGAAGGAAAAAAGAACACTCCAGCCATGACTTTAAACTACAGTGAAAATATGTGCTGTCTTTATTCATCACTACAAATTCCAAAACATATGGAAAAAAAAAAAAAAAACTAAACCCTTTTCATGTAATCCAGCATTATTCGTCATACTAAAGGAAGACAAAAATGCATATACACAAGAGTGGTTTGGAATTAGACATCAGGTAACCAACCACATGATGCAGCATTAACTGTGTTTGTTTATGTCGGTTCACTGGGGGAGATGAACCCCTCAAGCTTTCTGCTGGTTCCAGAGGAGCATTTCTCACAGGTGATGGAGCATTTCATTCTCAGGTGATGTGCTGTCACTGTTTGGGGCTGCAGAGTGACCCTGTCTTTGCGCTGTGATGAAAATAAGCCCTTGTCTGACCATTAGCCAGAGCTTGGATCATTCCTGAGCACAGAAGAACCTCTTAGATGATGAATGATGGGGCAAAGTATCCAGCTGTTGTTTTTGGCTGTGGTACATTTACTATGATCTCTTCTCTTTGTTTTATTCAAATCTCAGTTTCTCCCAGTGGAAAACTAATATATAAAAATATGTCAGCCTCATGAATGTGATAGGAGGAGTAATCAATCTGATTTTGCAAGAATTCTGAAATGGAACATGGAATTTTTGAAAGTGTTTACTTCCAGAAACTTTTTCTCTTCTTCAGCTGCCTACCATTTTTCAAATATGTTACTCCATGTTCTAAGAAAATTTTTTTTTTCAAGCTGCAGATCGTTTAAAGCAGAGGAAAATTCTAAAAATCCTCTCAGTGTGTGTATATAGTCCCTCAAAGTTTATTTTCTTACCTGTATTAACTAAAGCCGTAGCACTTTGGGAATGAGGTAAAAATATTCATGAAGACTTGCAGACATTTTTCTGACATGCAATCTTCCTGCCAAACAAAAACTGTGAACCTTTACCAGGGTATTAGCTAAACCTGTTCCCTTAGGTACAAGTTCATGTGGATTTAAAGATCTGTTGGATCAAGGTCTGCATTCTTTTTGAAAACAGATGTTGCTATAAATAAGCCAGACCACCTCTGTTTTGTAAGAATAAAATCTGTGCATACACCCAAACAAGCAGATTTTTCAGCATTTTTATGAAATTCAAAGCAATTTCCACAGGAGAGACAGCACACATAGGTGGACACGCACATCCCAGCAGGGCTCTAAGGAAATCTAGGTAAAAATTGTCTTATGGCCCCTAGAGGGCCATTCTTGTAGATTTTGTAAGGAGGGCACTTTTTTACTTCTCTAGGTTAATATTTTAATAGATTGTGGTTTTTTTTTTTTTTTTAATTGCTCTGCTTGTTGCAGGGTTTGATTGCCTGGAAGCAGAGCTTGTGTGACTCAGTTGTTTGTATATTCTAAACAGGGATGAGGAGAGGGGAAGGAAGTAGCATGAATAAAATATAAAAATGAAATGAATTGCTTTGTCTGACCTGCTTTAAATGCCAGATTAATGTCTGCTTGATTTAGTTCTTTTTTTTTTTCCCTTTTGTTCATCTAACAAATAGTTTCATAGCACTGTGTTGAACACAGTTTATTTTTACCACTAAAGCCTTGGATCCCAGTAGGGGTTATTAGTACTATGACATGAGTTTTAAAAGCTCAGCACCATGAACACAAATCTTTTTAAAGAGCAAAGATTTCATGTGCATCACTCCTGAATCAATTTAACTCTAAAGCACCTCCTCTAAATTGGAATATGTTTCCTAGTCATTTCTTGAGCCATTGTGTTTAAATAAAAGCTTCCTCCTGGTCCATTTAGCTTTACTACCTGTAGTGTAACCACTAGACCAAGAAACCCAAAGACCTGGAAGTGATGATGCCTGCTTTCTGTACCAAGCTCTGGCATTCTCCTACCAATGCCTGCTGTTCCAATTTCCTCAGCAGAGAGGGAAGAGGTGATAAAACTTTCAGATATATAAAGCAATTTATACCAACTCTGTTGGCTGTTAATAAATTCCAGGAGGTTGGCTTGTGTTTTATACCTTATCATAGTAAATTCCAGTGCAGACCTGGTTCAGGAGGAGTTCACAGGTGCTTAATGCATGTTGTAAAACATGCCTGGTCAAGTGAGCATCTCACCCAGGTGATTGTATTGTCCTGGGTCTGAGTCTGATCTGAGTCAGGTCAAATGAAAGACAGAGCAAACAAATGACAAAAAACAGAGTAGCATGACCCTCTTCTTCCCCCAGTATTATTCATTAGACAAACGAGACTTTGCATGTGGATAATCTGTGAGCAAGTTGTTCATGCCCAAGGGGCAGTGGTGTGAGTGCATTCAATGAAGGGAATGATTAGGATGGTGAGTAATACAGCGAGTCTCTCTCCTCCTCCTCCCATGGGCAGCTTCAGGCAGAGCAGACCTGTCTCCACAGAGCCCTTCCACAGTCAATGAAAAGAGGGAGGCTCCTCCAGAGGCTGGCACAGCCCACCCCGTCAGTCCTGAGAGGCACACCAAGGCAACTTCTCTCTTTTTTCCTCATCCGTGAAGCAATAATCTCATCCTGTAACTCACAGATACCTCTAAGGGTGCTGCAAGGTGTATCTAAGAGCAGCAAACCTTTTCACAGTATATTTGAATCCAGTTTACAGGATTTTGCACCCGCAAGTGAAGAGTTGTTAATGACTGCAACCTAAAGAAATTGAAAACCACCTCTCTAGATGCAGTCTAATGAGATTGTCCTTGTGGATCTAAAGTTGGCTGCTGGGAAAAAGCCTTATAAACAGTTTTCCATTTTCAAAGCTGTGCAACCATAGAAGATTCAATCCACTGAGTTAACTCTCCTAGGTGAAAACTTAGATCATCCTGCAGCATTGCACTGCGCAGTCTGACGCACTTGCAGAGCAGTTCTGGGATTCTCTCAGTTGTACCAGCTCCTTATTTTATGCTCTGATTTCTGCTTATTACCCTGCTCTGCTTTGGAACATCGTCTCTCTCCTCTCATTTTTCCTTTCAAAAGGATTCTTTGCTGCCATCTACTTGGCACATCAATTACAGCAGCACACTCCACTGAAACGAGCTTTGGTTGCTTCGTGCATTTTGGTTTGGGGAGATTTATTTTTAGCATTTTGCTGTGTTGTGTTTTCAAATTTAATTTATTGGAACATCTGTGCGTGTCCACAGCTCTATGTCTTCTTAAAGCTGCAGAGGATTTATCAGAGGGGTTAATTCACCATATTCACCAGCACAGAGTGCAGCCACAGTGCGTGCAAGGGATTCACCAGGGAACTGCTTTCTCCATCGTGAGGCCCTGAGGGTGCACCCAGGAAATGCTAATGAGGGTTGAGAAGGGTGGAACAACTCCCTTTGTCATGTTACCTCAGTCCCAGCCCAGACAGATCCCTAACCTTCCAGCTCACTCATCCACCAGCAGCACAGCTGGCTCTGCCAGTCTTTGCAGTGAGGTCCAAAGAAACAAAACACATTATTCGAGGAAACAAAGGCACTTTTCCTCTGCTGAGCCTGTTTGCAACACACCGAGCGTGTCCCAACAGCCCTGTGTGGTGTCTGTGACTTGTTCTGTGGGCACAAGAGGATGAGTGAAATGTGGTGTTTCAGAGGGACCATCCCTTCATCCAACCAACCAACCAACCAACCAACCAACCAACCAACCAACCAATCAAAACCAGCCCCAAACTGAAAAAGGAGATGTTCATGCTAAATGTCTTATTAGCCTTATTAGGTACTTGGGAGAAGAGACCACCTCCCACCTCACTACAACCCACTATTTAGGAGGTGTTAGGGGGATTTTTACACACACACCACCCCCCCCCCCCCCCCCGTTTAGGGGTCTTTTGGTATTTATCCCTGTGCAGAATCTTATCAATTCTCTAAAATTTTATTCAGAAGATTGTTTTTTTCAACAATAACTTTTAAGCCTAAGGAACAGGAAGAGCAAGAGAGCAGTATCACGTGTGCTAACTGCATTGCCTATTATATGCATTATTACCTGGAACTGATTTGATTAATACTGTCACTAAGCAGTACCAGTGACAAATAACTGGTTTTGGGATGTTCTGACTAACAAGGAACTTGAGTTAAGAAAAATTTTTTAGCAAGGGATGCAGAGGGTGCTGACCCTTCTGACTTGTTTGTTTGTTTTTAATTAATTAAAATCAGTAGTTTAAGTTAATCTGGTCTGTTCCTTTCCTAGCAGGGACATCCTGCGAGAAGAGGATGCTTGTCATCATCTGAACCTGTTGTATCATACTGGTTGGTGATACTCCACAATAGGCTCTGGAGAGTGTTCCAGAAACAAAACTCTCACACATCTCTATCAGCTACTAACACTTCCTAGTAGCCCTGCTTTTTAACTCTCCTGATTTGAGCTTGGTACATGTAAGAAGGCAGATGTGACCAGCTTCTATACAGGATTTGTGTGTGAGGGGTCCTGTTCTAGCTTCTCTAGTTTATAGACATAGGGAAGACAAAAGAAAAAAAAATCTTACTATAATAAATAGTACAGAAAGAAACATATTGGAGCATAAAAGTGAGTTTTGAACTCATTTCTCTGGTAATCAGAAGATTCTGCTCTTTATCTGCATACTTTTGGGAATATTAGAAAAATAGTCTAAGCTAGGACAGCAGAGATAAATATTTGGCTTGTGCTTATGTAAAACAAAAAATGTATATTAAACAAAAACCAGACATTCTTTTACTGCTTGTTACAAAAAGGCCAAGCCTCAGTATTAATTGAAAGAAACTGGACAAATAATGACATTTCAGTGACAGATATATCTCTGCTTTTAAATAGCAGTCCCCCCACCCATCCCCACCCCACCACATAACAAGAGATGAACATGAGGAACAGCCACCACATCTTTCAATAATCACTTGTAAAACGCTCTGGAAGTGAAACCAAGGCAATTACACCGGTGACAACTTGCACATCCCGCGTGGACGCTGAAGGACAAGCCCTGATACAGAGCCCAGAGCTAAAAATTGCCAGCTACCCTCCAAATGGCTTCAGTGTGAGCTTCCTTGGAAAAGTACCCTGGAACAACCTTCCCCTTGCAAGGGATGAGTAGCTCTGGATGCCAGGGCATGGGATGAACCCCCTTCTCAGACAAACAAGGGGAAAAAAAAAAAGAACTAGGAGGTGTGAGGGAACAAAAAAAAAAACCCTGCTGAATTAACAAAATGGGAGATAAAGCACTTTTCTGCCTTGAGTATCCTCGTCTCTGTTAAACCGTCTCAGCTTCCCTGCCACCGGCATCCAGAGTCGATTTATTCAAATGCTGATCTTATAAATGGAAATGGAAATGTCAGTCCTGCAAGATTGCAAATAACTAGGGTTATTATAACTGCATTCTGAAACATATGAAATACTAAGCAACATACTGTCATTTCCTGGGAAAAAAAAAGAAATAATAGAAATCCTAATTTGAGCATGAAATTCTTCCTTTTAGAATTGCTTGAAATTTCACCAGTGGGTGAGATACTATTTCTTAAACTTATTTGTAAGTGAAAGAAGAGTCCTGACCCTGATGCCTCGAGGAACTGTAAAAATAATAAATATTAAATCATAGTCAGAGTCTGCATAAACAAGTACATCTGTCATTAATTCATAGCCCAGCAATAGTTACTTGGGGGGGGGGGGGGGGGAGAAAGAGAAAAAGACTAAGATGTAAAACGAAATAAAAAGCCACAAAACCTGATGGAACCCATATGTCCAGCTAGAGATTTTTACATCCCTTCACATCACAACCAGGCATTGTGTTGGGTGAGCCAACACAACATTGGTGCTGTCAACTACCAAAAAAAAAAAAAAGAAAGAAAAGGTGATCACAGTCATCCAGAAGTGAGAGCCCAGAGGTCTGAGTGGTCTCTATGTCCTAGATTAAGTGGAGGTGGTCAGGCCTCACCCAGAACCACCTAAGATGGCACGTGGAGCATCGAAGCAAAAAAGCAGGGAATTGCTTTCTAGCAACACAAATTAAAGACTACTCAGCATGCCCACTGGTCTCCAAACACCTAAGTAAAAGGAATTAACTTCAGAGCAAAACCTGATAATGTCTCCCACCTCCAACTCCCCAGGGATGTGGTTTGCAGCACCACACCGAGGGTTTGAGTCTGCAACAGCCCCAGCTCGGGGCTCAGCCTCAGGGACAAGGGCAGAGCACTGCAGTGCAGGAGATGTGGCTCATGGTATTATTACCTGCAAACTGCCAGTGATGAGGCTCCTAATGAATTTGGGGTTGTTTTTTTTCAATTATAATTTTCAAGGTACTTACAGAAAAGCACATTATCCTGTCTTCTACTAATGAAAACACTCAGCACAGAATTAGGATCTAGCACGTGCTGGTAGCTGACATCTCATCAGGGCTTGTCTGTGGGGTTTTTACCAGCACGTGGATCGAGGTAATTCCCACTATCAGTACAGAGTGAGGGTGAAATTACTGAGAGCAGCCCTGGGGAGCATGACTTGACAGTGCTGGTGGGGAGACCCCCCTGCAGAGCTGCCTCCAGCTCTGAGATCCCAGCACAGCAAGGACAGGGAGCTGTGGGAGAGAGTCCAGAGGAGACACCAAGATGATCAGAGGATGGAGCAGCTCTGCTGGGAGGAAAGGCTGAGAGAGTTGGGATTGTTCAGCCTGGAGAAGAGAATGGTTAGGGTTAGTGAAGTTGTGGTGTCCCATCCCTGGAAGTGTTCAAAGCCTGGCTGGATGAACTGTAGGGAATGAGAAGACTTTGGCATGGAGAATTTGGAATCCCAAGGGCATCTTATCTTGTCACAAGTAACTCAGGACAAGTAATTTCCCCCCATCTGGGAGGTGCCAGGGTGCCAGTGTGAAAGCCAGCTGCAGATCTTGGAATTTAGGCAACAGCATCTGCATTAGATCAGCTCATTGCTAATGAGCAAACCAAGGCATTCCATATGTGTGATATGTTAATCCTTTTCCAAGTTTTATTACCCATACTTGTGTGTAATAAAACTTTTTTCACCCCAAAAAAGGGCTCCACTGAGCTGGGACACCCTTTTATCTGGCATAGGTTCCCAGGGCTGCCACAGTGGTAATAAAGCCAAAGCTTTCTCTCACTCCATGTCCTGCCTCTTTCCTGAGGGATCTGCACCTGCTTTCCTCATGGGGCTTTGAGCAACTTGATGGAGTGAAATATGTCCCTGCCTGTGGCAGGGGTGTTGGACAGGATGATTTTCAAAGGTCCCTTTCAGCCCAAACCAAAATTCTGTGATTTTATGACTGGGGGATTTCGTTGGAACTGTTGCCAGAGTTTGGGAACTAAAGGAATGTGGACGCAATAGTTTGATAAAAGATGAAGATGGTGAAGAAAGCACATTTTTTCTCTATCAGACACGCAATAATTTTCTGAATGGCTAAACTGGGAAGAGTACTTTGCTAATAGCTCCTTTTACTTTTAAGATGCAGCCAGCTTTGTTAAGGTTACCCAAGAATATGGAAAACAGAAACTGCTTCTACATTTGATTCCTGCATAGTGCAAACAGTGGGACACTGTAGTTTTCCCTCACACATAACAATTCCTTTTGTATAAAACAGAGTTATGCTTGGTGGGAAGCTTTGCAAGGGCTCCTCTTTGTGACAGCTTCTCTCTGTCAAACATCATTTTAACTGCTGTCATCTAGGAAAAATCAGTCCAGTTCACAAACTTGTGTTCTTTTCCTCACTAAACATCTCCTCCATTTGTGCAGTGGTCATGCAGGGAGCGTTCCCTCTGCCTACAGGCTGCTGTGATCCCGTGATTTGTTTCAGCTGCCCCATCCTTTCAGGACTCCTCTGGACCCCTTTTTGTAGAGCCTTCTCCCTTGCCTATCGAATCCACCTCTTTCCTACCGACTTGCAGCTTTAATATCTCTGAAAAATAAGCCAAGAAACAGCTTATGAACTAATGAAATGTGATTTCCTAAGCCTTTATTTCAGAGTGGGGTTCTCTGGTGTTAAGAGAGTGCAAAATTAAGGCTTCTCTTAGAGTTGTGTCCTCACTGTGTTGGTTCTCTAAGGTCTTCTAGGAACTCACAGCTGGGATCCTGAGAGGCTGGCCCTTTGTGCCATTGCCAAGATTTGGACAGTGTGATCACCTGATTTTCCTGAGTATTTTTGTTTGTTTTTAAATCTCCACCTTTTTTTTTTTTTTTTTTTTTTTTTTTTTTTTTTGAGGGACGTGTTTTTTATGGGCATAATAATAGTCACAGAGTACTTTTGTGCAGAGAGGCTGTAAATTCACGTTTGTAAATTCATGTTTGGGGCAGGAAGGCAAGAAGGCAAGTCAGGGATCTAAAAAGCATTGATTACGACAAGAAATATATTTTTCCTGTCCAAAGCTGGGGAGAAAAAAAAGGTGGAATTGCTCATACTATTTTTATTGCAAATGGCATTTTGCTTTTAGGTTTTATTGCTTTAGAAAGCCTAGCAGAACAAACATGAGATTTTTGGGATGAAGCTGTACAGACACAGTTGTTCCGTTTTTCATTTCTGTTGAGTGGCTGCTCCATATAAACAGAAAATATCTGGCTGGCTCCTTTCATCCCCCTGCCCAAAAGGCAGTGAGGTGTAACCCAGGGCAGTAACCTAATCACTAAACTGTTTCTGCTGAAATACATACCTAATTCTAATGTTGCTTCAGGAGCAGCTGCTTGTTAATTACACCTTTTTTTGTTGTTGTTGTTGTGTAATTTGATTTCCTACTCTCTGTAATACCTGTGTGGCATTGCAAATAAATAGCTCATTGCAAATGCTAAGGAGTAATTAGAAGACAAGAATGGATTGCAGGGGAGTGCAGTGGCTGCTGGCACATGTGACTTTTCTCATCATTATGGCAGTGACACTATTTTCAGTTTAGCTTTTGAAACCTCTATTCCAGGAATAAAATTTCTTAACCAAATATATATGTTGGATTTTGCTGGGAAAACACTGTAAAGCTATTCAGTGGAAGACATTTGCACATCTTATTGTAGAAGCAGAGTACTCACCAGTTTGGCATATCAACACACCTTCTCAATATCCCAGAATTGTCATCTGAGTAGTACTGCCCCTGGAGGAGGTTAACACACATCTGGTTGTGGCAGCTCCCTGAACTGGATGCAGATTCATTCTGTGAAGGCTGCACTCACAGGATGATTGCCTCACAAATAACCAAGCCAAGCAATTCACCACGAAAGACTCAAATCCACAAAAATAATGTTTCATGGAAAAAAGAGCAAGAGACATCTTGGGTGCTGCCACGGCCCTCAGTCCTTTTAATACCACAAAATTTTCCTGCATGAAGATTTTAGGTTAGGTGATGTCCACGCTAACCCCCACAATATCCTCAGGGAGAGTGTTGTGCAATCTGGTGTACTGCTTATGTAGAACTTGCTTGGCATAACGTGCTTAGCTTTAGTAGCTAAATTTACTGAAGTCTTAGGCTCTTAATTAAAGCTCCGCTAAAGCTGTTACCTTCCACCCAGAAATGCTGAACTTTTACCTAGTTAGGTAAAAAAAAAAAAAAAAAGTCCCAGAGCCAGTTCGAGTTGGAAGATAAGGAATCAAGACAGGTTGGTGCAATCATCAGCTGATGCTGCAACCTTGGGTGTAAGAGAAGGAAGATGGGAGAGAAGGGATCCAGCCCATAGCTTTGGAACCACGGTTAGAACTCCTGAAAGCTGCAGTGTGATGTAAGAAGGTGTGGGAAGTATCTTCAGTGTGGTAGCCTCATTCCTCTCTGAAATATTCCTTAGCTGGTTACATCCTTCCCCAGATTGCATTTATTATTGTTCACTCGTAAAAACTTTGGAGTCTTTGACTGCAAAGGAGGAAGAGCTGAGTGTTGGCATCTGGCACTTGCTCATAATCTCTTGAAAGGCACTTGAAGTAGCGGTTTTTGCACTGTGTGGAAGATTGATTTGGACCGGGTTTATGTCCTACAGAGGGACATAAAGCAGAGTATGAATAGAGAGCTCCCTCCCACAGAAACTGAAACCCTGACAACAATAGCCAGCAGGCTCGGGGAGCCACAGCAGTGTGGAGAAATTTGTCAGTCGGGGGACAATGTGTGGGTGACTCCTGTTTCACTTACTGCTGCAGACTGGAGCCAACCAGCCCCTCCTGTGTGTCCCCACAGGACCACTCCTCTGCTCCCTTGCCCTTTATTCCATTCTGAAAGCACTGAAAAGGCATTCAAGGCATTTCTGCCTCGAAAATTACGAGGTGCATCCCAGCAAGTGCTGGTGAGGGTGGTCCCTGCTCCATGTGGTCTGCCTGAAACGTGGTACCTGCCAAATGTCCAGTAGTTTACCTGCAATAATTTTGACTGGCCCTCTCAAATTCCTGTCAGCCATCATAAAACTTCAAAGGGAACTAAACCATTTCCAGGACACTTGCTTGAACCCATATTTGATTGGAATATCAAACCAGAATTAGATGAGTGAGTGAGAACAGTGAGCAGAGACACCAGTACAGTTTATTTTCACCTTTGCTTACCAGAGCCTTGCATTGTATCATCCCTGCTGTATTAACTGAATGAAGAAGTTGTGGGTAAGGGAAAAAAAATCTGGCTGCAGAGAAACACAGAAGAACATCCACCCAAATAATTTTTATGTGAGGACCCTCCCCTAAAAAACAAACAAAATATCTGCTTGGTTATGAATGGAAAATTTAAAAAAAAAAAAAAGAAAATAAAAGAGAAGAACTTGCTTTTATTTTTCTTTCTCTTACTCTTCAATGGTATAAAAAGATAAAGATGGTTAAGAAATGCAAATGAGGTCCCAGCACTATCTGATGGATGATCCCATCAGTATCTGGAGAAGGGAAGGCAGTGTCATCTCTGGCTCTGCCTGGCTCTTCATATCCCCCCCTGCTGGAGACCCTACCCGAGCATCACAAGCTGCTCCTTCAAAAAGTAAGAACATGGCCAGAAATGCAAGCCTTCCCACAGAAATTTTGGATATATCCTGTTTATTAAGGCCTCCGTGGGGTCTGGGAAAAATATACTTCTTGTCTGGAATTATGCAAGTACCACTGGAGCAGTGCTGCCTTACAGCCTAGCTGGATTTTTCAGACGAGCCAATCTTTCAGAGCTGTATAAATAAAGAACAGTGGATTCTAGTATTTAAGTGGTCTGCAGAATTATTTGAGTGATGTCCACCCACCCAGTATTACTATACCTGCCTTCTCTCTATGCTGATGTTTCTGTTAGCTGATCTGAATTTTCTGCTGCCATTTATCAGGCAGTGAGCTGAATTTGGGAGCAGTTCCAAATTCAGCCGAGGCAGTTTGTTTTCCAAAAAAAAAAAAACCAGTGTTGACAATAGAGTTGGAGTTTAGAGACTGGATCTTCTAAAAGCACAAGAGGGATTCAAAAGTTGCTCCCTAAAATGAGGAGCAAATACACAAACTGGCCTCTACACCCCATCCTAACACAGTCCCTGTGTATTTGTGTACATTAGACTGTACTTTTTTCTGGTGCCTTTGAAAAAGGCTCGAGGTGAGGGATTTGAGCAGTTCACAAGGTTTAATGTTGCGTGGCACAGCCTGATATTTTTCTGCAGGTTTATATTGGCCAATATTTGTTGAATTTTATTGAAGAGCTGTATTTTGTTTACATCCTGGCTGGGATTTGGAGATCCCTTTGCCAGACACCCACCAAATACCTTACTCCTTCTAAAAGTACAGGTTGTAAAAAAAAAAAAGAGCAATTTGCAGCCTGTCAAAACCATGTTAAAGGGGTCAGGCCGTCACTGGAAACCTGGAGGATCCCACGATCTTGGAATTTTGGTGGCACTGAGGGGCTTTGCAGCATCTGCCCAGCCTTGGTAATTTAGGACAGGCTGCAGGAGGAAGACCTGGCAAGACCTAGAAAGGTTTCTGGAATCTCCAGGAGCCAGGAAAGAGAAGGAAGCCCAAGGCTGGAGCTGGAGTGAGGCTCCTCCTTGCGGTACCCACACCCTCCACACCCAGCTCCCAAAGGATGGCAACGAGCCCGTCCTGCCTTGGAATCTCCCAAGGAGCAAAATCGTGGCAACACAACAATAGGAAAAGAGCCTTGGAAACGTTTTCTTCCTTCTCAAAATAGCTCCCCTTTATGTGCCTGACCCCCCCACCCTCCCCACCGTGTTTTTGGCAGGGGTTTGGGCGGAGCAAGTCATTAAAGAGGGACTTTTCATGCTGGGACAAACATGCAGAAATGAAAACATTTCGCATTTTTCTTTGCCAGTATGTACATTTCTGAGTAAATATTATTAAAGATACCTGTGTGAGCAACACGGCTTCTTCTCTTGGAAGCCAGATGACTTTTCCTGGTTTTATTCTGCAGTTAACAAGGTGATGTCTTATCAGAGTTATAAATTATTCCCTGATAAAATTCTAAGGTTTTGTTTTTACAATTATCCATGAATATAATGAAGAGGGTGTAGAAATCAAAGAGCATTTGTCAAATGTCATTCACCACAACCTACTGTGTGGAAGGAAAAACTGGCTTACCATTTTTTAAGACTTGGCCTTGGCATTTTTATTTTTAAATTCAGTTTCGTTTTAGTTTTGAAATCATAAAAACTTGACCAAAAAACCCACCAAAAGCAAGCAAACAAAGAAAAAAACTCTGCCCAAAAAAACCCCAAGCCTGTTTTAGAAGGCTTTTTAAAGCAGCATGCGTGGCAAAAACCCTTTTCAGAGAGAATTTTGGCTAGACCAGGGAATCAGGACCAACCCCTTAAGAATCACTGGCCTCCTCAAAGGATTTCCTTTATTTTCATAATGTTACAACACATCCCAATCTTCCACTTTAGTTTACTGCTTTTTTTTTTTTCTGTGATAAATTGTCCTCCCACGACAGCAGCATCAGCTTTAGTTTTATCCATCTGCACGATCAAGATTTATGTTTATAATAATATTTACACTTCCTCCTCTCTGTTAGGAGAGGAAAAATTATATTTTATAATTAGGCAGCGGCAACAAACAAGATGTGTAATTGCATTATTAGCATGTGTGAATCCAGAATAGGAAGCCCTGTGAGGCTTTGCTTGGGGAAAAAAAAAAAATGTCCTGGGCTTGCACAGTAGGTGACTGTTCACTTGCCAGCTATTGCCAGTCTCAAAATACCAGGACTCACCATATTAGTTCACTGTGGGTCAGATTCATTCCTCAGCAGCAGACATTTAAGTGTTAGTTAAGTTTCACTGAAGCCTCTGAAAGGGAAGCAGGAGTGATCCCTCTGCCTCTTCCATGTGCTCTCCTAATGCATGAACTTCCCTTCCAGATATGTTAGCACAACAGCAAAGGAAGACATAGAGTAAGAAAATTAAAATATTGTTAAAATAAAACAGCATTAAAGAGATTTTCATTTATGTATCAGTACATATGTATTTATTTACAAAAACAGGCTTACCTTACCTTCTTACCTTCACTGACTTTCCCCATTAGCTTTACCAAATATGCAAATTCACTGACCCAGAGAGATTAAAATATATATCCTTTAATTTATTTAATTTATATCCTTTAATATAGAACCTAAGATTAGGGATCCTGTTCAACTTAATTATCACTTACTTAGTGCTGCACACCAGAGTTACATTTCAAGAACATCAGATAAAAAGCAGGTCCTTTGCATTAAAATTCCTGGACACCACCTCTTATGCAATAATTGCACTGAGGTTGTGTCTTTGGATGCTGCTGCTTTGAATAAGCAAACCCAAGTTTATTTAAGTTCTAGCTTAACAAAGTGAGGCTCAGAACACGGTCTGGAACCTGCATGAAGGTGTGTGCTGGTGAGCCAGGGAGTACATTTGCAGTATACAGCAATATGTGTCACTTCTGTCCAAAAGACTTTGTTTGTCCATTAGAGTTTAACAGTTTTGTACCTTTGCACAAAAGAATCCAAAATTCCTGTAGTTTCTGACTTCAGAGGGAAATGCTTTTGAAGTCTCATTCTTAGTGAAGTATCAGTAATTAATAAATGCCTGTTTCAGCCAAAGCATGGCTGTTAACAGGACACAGCCACTACAGTAATTAGTGCATACCAAGGCAGGCATGAAGAAGCCACCACCCTTTGAGAGTGGCTTCATGACAAGCTTATGTGGTTTTAAGTGTGTGCTGCTCCCAAAAGGGTTAGTCCTGCCCTCCCTCTGCTCACAAATACCGAGGAAAAGAGTACTTATTGTGGGATTTCTTTCCTCGCCCTCAGGGGACAAATATGATCCGCTTGGGTTGGCCTGTGAGTGTCCAGTGCAAACCCCAGAGGCAGCTCCTAACAGCAGGGGCTGTGACAGAAACAGCCTCTGGGAATTCAGCAGAGAATGAAGCTCCCACCAGCCCCTGTGAGATCCCTCCGAGCAGTTTTGATGGATAATTATCCCAGCTGTAAATCTGGCGGGTGCTGAGTGAACTGGGTGGGTGGGCGGCAATCCCTGAACCCCAGAGAGAGTTTTGCTTCGGCTGTGCCTGATGTCCCTTGCCATGTGTGACCACATGAGGTTCCTTGGGCAGTCTGCATGGGCAGCCAGTGGGAGGGAGCAGCTGGACAGCAAGACCGCTGCTGCTGGCTCTGGCCCTGTGTGCTCTCTGCTAGCTGCTCAGCCTTGTCTGCAAATTCACCACCAGCCTTGTGGGATGATTTCAGGCCCAGCCAGGCCATGTGGATCTCTTAGAGGCTTCAAATAAGTCAAGCATCCTGTAAGTCAAGCATCACCTTTGGGCCAGGTGATTGATTTCATACATAACAATCAGCCTTCCTCTGCTGGCTGGTTCACCTCGGCACAGAGAGCATGCCTTGCCCTCAAACCTTCCAAATAAACGGCAGCAGTGGCTCTGTGCTTGCAGTCAGCGTGCAGAGGTGCAGAGGGCTTCAGTGTTCAAGGCTGAGCTTCATTTGCTGAGCTGTCACTGGGCTGCTCAGGTTCAATTTTGTGATCTGCCCAACACAAGCAACGTGTGGTTGGCTCGCCCGCTAAAATTCAGTAGCCGTGTCTACACCCACAGTCACACCCAGCACACACAGATGCAGGTTTCTTTTCTGCCTGTTTGCTCCCCTGCTTGAGCTTCCAACACGTTTTCTGGTGGCTGTTTTATCCCGGTGAAAAACATCCTTCCGAGGAACTGCCACAGGAGGGCTCCCATGTTTAAGTTTTCCACATACAAACACACTGGTAATGCATGCAAAGGGCTTTATTTCCCCCCCTCTCCCAACTTTAGCACTGGGTGGGTCTGGCTCTCACATCCCAGGGGACAAACAGTTGTACTTTGAGCCACTCAGAGTGGCCGTGACAAGCAGGTGATGTGCTGGGTGATGCTCACCCTCCACATCTTTCCTATCCTGTATCACTGTTCTCCTTACCTCCATTCCCTGGTATTTCCAAGTTTGAACTCCTTGGGTGGTAAGTTGGATGATGTTCTTCAAGAGGTGCACGATGGAGGCCTGTGAAGTAGAGTTTGCCTAAATCACTTTCACTGGCCCCAGCAATTTCTTTGCCCCAGACAAATCAGATGCTGTTGCTTTATCCTCCCGGTCTCCTCATCACAAAGGACTAACCATGCTCATCACTCTGAAGCAGCTGAATGAATCAGGAAGGAATTCCAGAAATGCCACAAACCACCAGTCTGTTCAGTTTGTCCATAGGATTAGAGAGCTCAGCCATTCCAAAGGCTCTCAAGGAAGGTTTAGCTCATGGTAAGATTTAGCACCACAGAGTGATTTCATAAAACAATTTCCTGCTCCAAAGATGGAGCTAAATACCTCTAGATGCTCTAAATACCTCCCTTGGAAAAGATTAGAAGACAAAGAGCAGAAAAAGGAGATGTGGAAATGTGAACTTTTGCCTGTGTTTTTTTTTCTCTCCTTTTCTGTATGAAAATTTCTAGCACATCTTAAAACTTCTAACACAAGAGCTTTTTAATTTCTTTCTCACTAAGTCAGTTTTTCTCCAGACTCAGCAGGACAAGCACTGTTTATTAGTCTGAGCTTGTCCCACGATCTGGTTTTGCCAAGTCCTGAGCATTAGAAATCCCCTAAAAATCCTTTCCTTCTCATCCATCCTCCTGGCTTTCCTCTCCCACAACATACACAAGGCACTTCCTTAAGGTTTGCTCTGAGATCAGAGTTTCCTCAGGATGTTCAGCCTCAAAGCCTGAGAAACACTGCAACACATTAGTCACCTCCCTCACCACAGTTCCCAAAAACACCAGCAAGCCAGACTTCCAGCTGATGCAATTCATCAGCATTACCCTGTCAAGTTTCACTGAGGACCTGATCCATGGCCACTTGCTGGCCTTGTTTTGTGGGTAACTTGGGAAGCACCATGTCCAAAACAAAAGTGTGAGAATCGCATCCCTAATATTTAGGGTCAACTGAAAATTAAATTTTTGCTCAGAGCCAAATGCAGACAAAAAGAAGGTGATGTGCATGGCTGGTGTTGAGATTTGTAGAAACGTGACCAAAATAGAGTTATCCTGTAGGAATACCTCTTTGCCTTTTTTGTCCCTCATTGTACAGCAATAACAAAAGCATGTACAAAACCCAACAACATGGGGAGTAAATATGAATAATATTTACTTTATCGTGATCAGGTGTGAGAGCTCTGCATTAGGCATAATTCACCCAGGTTTTCTTGCCACCCAAGATGAATTAATTTTTTCTTTCCTCGTGCCTTGTCTGGATTTCCAGGTTTTAAATGGCAGCTGCACCAGGACAGTTTGTGCAGCAGGTCTGTGGGGCAGCTCCTGCACCTCACAGCACAGGCCAAAGGGCAGGGATGATACTCAGATGATGCTCAGGATGATACTCAGGGATGAAACTCACATTCCTCTAAGTAACAACACATTTCCATTCAAAGCACGTGCCAAATGATTACTCTAATGCTGTGGTAAAATAACATTGTCACCTGACTCTACAAGCCAAGGGTGAAGTCAGGAGAGAGACATCAGAGTAAATCAGTTATGCATGAACATCCTCAAAAAATTCCAATCAGTTTCCTCATCAAAGCCCACCTGTGTTTTCTGCCCCTGTTTTCCTCACTGGATGGATGTGCAGTTTAACATATGCCTAAATAATTTTCCAGAGAAGTTTTGTTTTGTTTTCCAGTTTTCACAGATTGGTCGAATGGATTTTCCTCGGACTTTCTCCCAGAAGCCATTGGCTGAGCTCGGCGATGGAAAATTTCAGCCTAGAAACTAGAACCTTTCAGAAACTCAGGAGCAAGGGAAAACACACTGGACTTGGAAGAAAAACTGTTTTGCAGGCATAACTACGATACTATGTCAGCATCCACGCGGGTGCCCGGCACGGACACAGCGCTGATTTACACACGCGGTTTTTCTCCCAGTTAGCCCCCCGTAACCATGTGATGGCACAGGGGATGAGGAAGAGCAAGTCCAAGGCAAGAAACTTCATTAACACTCATGGGATTTATTTCTCTGTGGGGACACCATCATCCCTTTTCTGTAGGAGGAGAATCAGGGGAGATCTTGATTGCGAGGGCAGGCAGCAAAATCTCTGGGAGTCATCCTGGGGGTGTGATGTAGCCTTTCCATTTTGCTTTTCACCATCTGAGAAAAACTTCAGTTGATAGGTAAGACAGGGCTTGCTGTCATTGCCTTAGCAATTGGATTGCAGCTCACACTGAGCACTGACTCTGCTTTGAATGACAGAACTCCTTAGCCTCGTTGTGCAAGAACAAGTGCTCACAGAACAGCAATTACTGTGTCTTTCCGTGCTGTGTGACAATTATTGCTCCCCTAAAGCACCACCAGGAGCTCAGGAGAAGTCAATTTGCTGCTGACAAGGTTTGCAGCAGAAAAAAATAGTCAACCTAAGCAGAAGCAACCTAAACAAGGTGGTCTCAGGCCTCCTCAGTGGACAGAACTCCTGTGCTAACTTACAGCTGGGACCAGAAGCTGTATGCCAAACGCTATTCAGTCTTCAGGTTGGTGAAGTGGAATATCTGACCATTCCTTTGAGAGAAGGGAGGAATTGATGCTTTCATAAGCTTAGCATAAATACCCAGAGAAGAGAAAATGTATGTTCCCTACCTTAACTGCTTGTGGTTGCTCTGTCGTCCTCGTTTCCATTAGAGGGTGCCCTTGTTTCAAGAATTCCCCAGCCTGGGGTTTCTGCCATCAAAGAGTTGCCTTTGAAGCAGGTCTTCAAGTTAGGTGGTCCAGTCCAGCTACTAAATGCTAAGCAAGGTAGAAGACAGCATGATTAAACAAGATAGCATTTCTTATTTTCCCTGCTGTACAAAGTCAGGAGCACTGCAGACATTAAAGATCAAGAGGCAGCAGCTGTGTAGAAACTGTTCTTGGAATCTCTCATTACAGAGACCCTGCACAGAGCCTCACCAAACAGGCTAAACCCACTTCTCACAGTTTCGTTCTTTTTCTCTTCTAAAAGGGAAGAAGTGAAAGAGCTGTTTACATTTGCATTTTAAAGTCCATTTGCATTTTGAAGTCCATTTATACAAAAGCCTTCCACTTTGTGCAGAAGATTGGAAAGAAGCTGAATCTAATACTTAGGAGACTTTACAACTGGGTGCATTTTAGAGCCCAATCAAGCACTGTCACCTTGGCAATGATGATATCCTTCTTCCCACAAAACCTCCCATCTAGGAGGCAGCAGGACAACGCTTGAGGGAGATGCTGACACTTGGGCAAGGGGCACAACACAGCCACTTTCTGTTCCTCTCTTCACTTCCATTCTTCCCTTCACAGTTTCTGTAGAGGATGAAAATTGCCTCGTGAACTGTCCTCTACAGCTGTCCTTCCTCTTCAACCCAGTCCCTGGTGTCATGAAACCCATAGTCCAGCTCTGTCCTGGCAATCCATATGGAAGCATTTTTTTTTTTTTTTTAATGTGCTCAAACTGGAACGATTTTAAAAGAAGGTAGTAAAAATAACACGGAGTTCCTGGAAGTACAGTGTTAGCACTGTCAATATTTGACGACCTTACAGCTAAACACGCCTGTATCTGCCTCGGAGAAGAGACAGTTGACCCTTCAGGCGTTGTGGAAGCTCCCCCCACTCCAAGATCCAGCTGCAGACTAAGGAGGAACAAAACTCTCCCACCACTTCACTTGCAGGCTGCTGCCTTTAGAACTCCTGGCTGTGACTTCTACCAGCGTTCAGCAGCAGCTGTGCCCCCAGCTGGGAGCTTTCACTTTCTATTTTTAAAATCGGCCAAATCAGGAGCATATGTGGCCCATAATTTACCACGTATTTTTAATAATAAAATCCGCTCAGCGGCGTATCAGCCTGTAATTCCACGCTGGAGAGGCTTTGCTCCCCGGGAGACCCTTTATCAGGGCCTAATATGCCTGATTATATTGGGGGTGTGTGACGTTCCCTGCAATTTGCCATCAGCAAAGTGTGCAGTGTATCCCACAAAAGTCTAGAGTTTGTTCCCCAGGACCAGGGTCAGGAGCAAGTAAGTGAAAATAGCTTCTCACTTTGGTGCAAAATTGGAAAGGGTGCATGACAGCCAGTTACACCCCAGATACCTTCTCGTTCCTGGGTTGTGACAAAAGTTAGTGGATATGACATACTTGGATTCAGTTTAAGTGGTTTGTGCATAAAAGTGCGTGTATATTTTAAGCATTGCTACATTTTCAGGAGGCAACTATTTCTAGCTTGAAGACAAAATTAAATAGGAGAAGGAGGATAAAAATCATTTCAGTAGTATATGGCTAAGGGAGAAAAGAAAACTGAAATGAATGGCAAAGGAATAATAAGAGTGATATAATTTTTGCTTGCCATAAACAAGAAAACAGATCTTTGGGAATTACAGAGTCAATTCATAATGTTCCTTTCCCTTAGAACTAAGGCCACTTTTTCCCTTCCAGAAAGGTCTAAGCTGTATGTCCCACAGCCTAATCTGGGTGTCCATCAGAACTAGGCCTACTTCTGACTTGGGCTGCACTGACCTTTGCACTGAAAGGTTTTGGAATGCTTTTTCTGTGAGAGCTGCTGGACTGGCAAATCCCACAGGTGTTGAAAGAGGCACAGCACGTTTCAAGCATCTTTATGCAAGCAGGTGAGCACCTAATTATACAGCAACCCTTCTGGTGCTCCCATGTGTGCAAAGATTTTACTTGTGCTGAAGGACCACTAATTGCCTTCTCTGTGCGAGCTTGAAAGGCCACCCAGAGCTTTCTACATTCTGTCCCACAGGTGCTTAGGAGACCTAAGCAGGCTTAAGATGTTTATGAATGATCTCTGACATTCAAAGGGTGCCTATTTCTCAGTTGCTTTACCTTACCATGATCTGCTGGAATCAGTTTACCCTTTAAGGTTTCCTTCGGGGACTCCCCATCCTCCTCTGAAGTGCCAGCACAGGGGAAATACATGTCCCTGAGATGCCCCCAGATTGCAAAGGTTTCTCTTGCATTTTCTGTGAATTTGGTATTGGGGAAAGCCCAACAGGCTCTCCTCTTCATAACATCTCTGGAGATGTTATGTAGACTAAAACCTGGTCAGGTCTCCTTCGCTGGTGTGCCTAATGATCACCTTATTATTGCTAATAAAATGAAAGTCAGCTGCAGCTGGTGGTGATCTACTGCAATGACCAACAAAGTTTATGTTCTCATTAGTGTTTATATTGCACTACTACACCATATTGTAACTCTTGTTGCTGCTGCCTGGGATGGAGAGTGGAGAAGGGGGAAGAAAAATCCTGCCCACCTACCTGTGTAGAAGTTGATACTTGTCATCTCCCATTTATAATTTCACATATTACGCTGCAGGTGACAAGAACAAATGTTCAGAAATATCCTTCTAGGGATCTAAGGATCTGTGAAATAGTGGCTTTGACTTAGAGGCTTGTGTATGAATGAGGTGTGCAATGAGTTCTGTTGTCAGGACTAGGATGTCCCGCCAGGACAGCCAGGGAAAGCTTGCTGAGCTGCTGCCTAGCTCATAGGTGTACAGGGAAGCCAGCATCTTAGACAGAAAAGCCAGAGCCTTTCAGCAGCTCTAAATTAATGTGAAATAAAAGGATGTCAAGTAGAAAAGCCTGGATCCTGTTGGCAAACACCGGGAATGGAACAAAACCAACGAGAACGGTGTGGACAAAGCTACTAAGCTGAACATCCCTGGACCTTGGAGCCAGAATTGTTTTTCTAGTGTGATCTTCTTTGCTGTGAAGCTTCTAGGAATGCTGCTGCTGACAGGTTTAACCCAAAGGTTAATGGGTGTGAAATGAACACATCCTCATAGGATCGTGTTTGGCTTCTGCTCAGGCATCAAATTGTGTTTGTATCTTATTTCAAAATATTTCCAGCTTCACTGTCACCAAGATGATCAGAGGGTGGGAGCAGCTCTGCTGGGAGGAAAGGGTGACAGAGCTGTGGCTGTTCAGAGTGGAAAAGAGATGGCTTTGGGGGACTTTTCTGTACTTAAAGGGGTCCTATAACAAAGATGGAAGTAAACTTTTTATCAGGGCCTGCTGAGACAGGACAAAGGGTGGTGGTTTTAAACTGAAGGAGGGTCAATTTAGATTAGATTAGGGGAAGAAGTTTTTTACAACGAGTATGGTAATACTTGGGAACAGGTTACGTGGAGAGGTGGTGGAAAAATTCAAGGTCAGCTTGGACAGAGCTCTGAGCAACCTGATGTAGCTGAAGATGTCCCTGCTCATTGCAGGGGAGGGAGGTCTTGGTGACCTTTAAATGTTCCTTCCAACTCAAATGTTCTGTGGTTCTGTGATCACTTATTTAAAAAGGCAGTGCTCATCATTCACAGCCACCTCCTCAGCTGACCTCAGTAAACAAGGCTCTGAAGAGCCAAGCAGATGCTTTAGCTTTTAGATCATTGGACTGCTCTGCTCCAGCACTATCTGATGAAGATAAATATCAAATCAGTTAACAGACAGAAGCGGAAACTGAGAAGTGGCTTGGCTAATGATGTCCCACACGGCTTTGGCAGCGGGATAGATAAGATGAATTAATAAGGCTTTTCTATCTCTGGCTTCTAAACTCCACACTGGTTTCAGGAAATCCTGAAGAGCAGATACTTCCGTTTGCCTATTTCTCTGGCTCCTTTATTTACTCTGTAACTCTGGGTTACCCTGAGAATTAAAGAAACCCCCCAAACATGTGATGCAAGTAGGAAGACACAGAGGTCAAAGCCAAATGAGGTTAAATAAAACTTTCTTCTGACATGCTTCAGAAGGTAATTGCTTCTGAGCTGCTCTTCAGGTTGTCTGGGGGATCTGGTTCAAAAATCTTCCTGAACCAGGCACATGATTCAGCGGATTTTTCATCCACGTCAAATGCCTTCTACATCAAGACAGCAGACTGACTGTCTTTCAGACCACAAAACGTCCTTCCCATAGCTGGACATGTAAGAGGATTGCCTGATTTTTATTAGTTAGGGCAGGAAAGTGAAGGATTAGCAGTTGGAGTAACAGTTAGTCCAAGTCCTGGGATAGTTTGTATGCAGAGATACAACGCTGCCAATGCAAGACAAGATTTCTTCTGGTTTTTGAAACCTGAAGCTTTCCGACACAGAGGTCACTAACTGGTTTAATTTCTTTGACAAACACAAACCTACCAGGAGCTAAGAAGAAAGTAACTTGGTTATGTTCACCTTTTGACCTGAGGTAGAAATTCAGCTGATGTTCCTGACATTAAAACAATCTCAAAACAGCAGTCTTTGGTGTCCCATTTACAGTGATATTACAAAAAAAAAAAAAAAAAAAAAAAAAAAAAAAAAAAAAAAAAAAAAAAAAAAAAAAAAAAAAAAAAAAAAAAAAAAAGGCAAAAGAATCCACCCATCTCATCAAATGTGACTTTGAAGTGTTTAAACCCCCTGGTAAAGAAGAGAATGAGGAATCAAGGTTGAAATTCCTCTTTTTTTACCTCCTGCTGTGCCAGGAGAGGCTACCACTGATGAAGTGGTGGAAGGGCAGAGGTACTGAAGAGACCCTGGGTAAAACTCTGAATGTGGATGTCAGCAGCAGGCAAGGCAGGGGGTGCCAAGGCACTCCTGTCAAGCTGGCACATCCACATGGCCCGAATCCTTCCTGTGGTACCAGATCAGGTCCAGCAGTGCAGCTCAGCAGCGGCGAAAATAAACCCATTGTACCGCCGAGCCCAAAGTGCTGAGCCGTTATTTTTCTTTCAGAGTGTCTGTTTCCAAGCTGGCCGTGCTCCTCTGCCAGGTGTAGCGTGGGCAACATTCACTGTGAAGCACTGGCAGTGGGTGGCTTTCCAGGAGGCTTCTCTGCTCTGCTGGCAAAGAGAAAATGCCTCCTTCACACCCCCACGTAGGCTCCACCGGAGGGACAAAGAACAGAGCAGTGCCTTCTCCAGACGTGCACTTGCCAGCTTCTGTCCTTTAAAGGGCCTGCCATTCCCTGGGAGCACCTGGAGCACCGCCTCGGACACCAGAAATATCCCAGCTCACAAGATGAATCCGTGTTCCTGCAGCCTCTCCCGAGACTCCATCCCAGGAGGAATCTGCTCCTGGGCTGCATGGCCAGCAGCAGCACGGTGTGACCTCACCCAGGAGCACCCACAATGTCACTGACTGGTTGGAAACCGTGACACTGGAAAGTGCCATCCCTCTTTCTCCGTGTCACCGCTCCCAACCCTGGCTCTGCCCGTGGTGTCACCTGCTCAGAGGCTGGTCAGGGAACCCTGCAGACCAGAGCTCTGCCTCTCACAGCAGAAGCTCAAGAGGGAAGGATGTTTAGGAAGGTTAAAGAGTAAAGAATATTATAATCTTTTTTTTTTCCTGTCTCCCTTTGTTCAAGTAAATTAGGTCTAAGTGGGACCTGAGAGGAGACAGAAGATCTCACCTTAAGCACTTTCCAGAAAGTAAGCAAGCAAACCCCCCTGCCCAAGTCTGCCTGTTAAGGTAAATTTTCAGGAATTATCCTTTTAAGAGATAAAGGGGAGAGAAGGAACCGAGAATATGATTGTGCCTTGCAGCCAATTTGAGAGGGGAGCCGAGCTGGGTTTGGCATAGTGCCAGTTTGCTGGCTCAAATTTCACCTGTAAAAAGCCCTGTAGACATTAAAAAAGCATTCATTATTCTCCCAGACACAAAAAACTCATTATGCTCTATTTTTCCAATCTTGCTAACTATGCACGAACTGTTCCTGCTGAAGGACAGTGTTACCTGCTTCCTTCAGATTGCCTGTGATCACAGCAGCTCGTGAGGGTTTGTTTCTAATTAGACAGAAGATTCTTGGCTGGACTTCTCTCAAATGACCATGAACCCACATGTGTGGATTCCTGGTTTCCTCTCCATGATGCCAAGGCCTGCTCATCTTTGCCATTTCCTGGGACATTCACCCACAACAATCAACCAGAATCTGAGTGGCCCAAGTGAGGCATTTTCCCGTAATTTCTGTGCATAACAAATCCTGTGCTGTCTAAATGTCTGCCATGAGCTATTCAGGTATTTTTTTGTACAAATTTACCTTCTGTGTGGTAGAGAAAGGTCTATCTGGAATTTACTGATGACCTATCTGGAATTTAATGATAAGCCTATTAAAAGGCTTAACTCAACCCTGTAATTAGATTTCTAATTTCTACGTGCACTTTTATTAGCGCTTCAGTTTCAAGAGGGGAATGTGTTGCACCTACCCTGAGCCATGACATCACAGCTGTTAGCACAGCAATAACCTCTAATCACCACAGTTAGTGCTTTTCCTTCAGCAAAGGCAGCGATTGTGTCTGCCGGTCAGACGCTAAGATAAACTTTGCATGTGAATTAACAGGGTGCAGGTGCCACCCCAGGTGTGCTCCCTGCCAGTCACCCACAGGCTGGAAACCGGGGGTCCTGCCATCTAAAGGCACCAGCTTTTCCCTCAAGACCTAATGATGATTTGGGACTTCATTTTTTTCCTAAGGAGTATTACTTCAGCTTGAGTATTCTCTTCTGTGCAGCCCTGATTTCACAAGAGCAGGGCACTGGTGGCAAGCAGGGCTTGATAACACACCCAAACACTCTCAGGTTCCCACAAGGTGAAGGCACAACAGAAATGGAGTTGTAGGGGAGGCATTTCTTGTCTTGGCTGGAGGCATCCTGCACCAAAGGGGTTTTTCTCTGTGTAGATTCCTCAGAGGAGCGTGGGATGGCAGAGTTAGGGTTCATCTTGGCAGATGAACCACATCTTATCTAGAAACCACGTCCCAGACTACATGGCTGGCAGAAAACCTGGTGTAAGATGGTCCCAGAGCCAGAGGGAAGTTTTGTGATATGATGTGATGTGAGAAGATGATGAGAAGTTGTGAAGTGAGAAGCCTGCAGTGAGGGCTGTGAGACAGGAGCCAGCTGAGTGGGGCTTCACCCAGAGACTGTTAGACTTGGCAGGTCTGGGACTGGCACTTCAAAGCTGTTGCAAAACCAGCCAGAGATGACAGTGGGGGTGTATAAACAATCTTGTACTCCTCCTACTTGGAAAGATAATGAAAAACCACCAGCCTCAGGCTTTCTTCAGCTCTACAGTCAATTGAGAACTCCAGCAAAACTGTGTTTTGGGGTAATGGCAGAAAC
>NW_020956370.1:129800-157509 GCF_003031625.1 Empidonax traillii
AAAAAAAAAAAAAAAAAAAAAAAAAAAAAAAAAAAAAAAAAAAAAGACCTTGAATGGTGAGAGGTGTTTGGAGCTGGATCCCCTGCAGACACCACAAAAGGTTCTTTCCCTTCATAGCTGCCCTCTTCTCCCACTCTTAATCTTTTCTGTTTTTCCTCTTGAACCCTAGAAGTTTTCTTTTCCCCCAAATTCCCATGCTGTACACTTACAATGCTGCAATTTAAGAGTAGGAGAAGAGAATTCCTATTTTTAGTTCCAGCATATAAAATGTTATCTAGGGACAGGTCATTTTGTCCTAAGTGATCAAGCAGAAAAAGGATATGGCAACAAATAAAACCTTAGGAAGGATATTCATGTGGTTAAGGCATTAGCCTGTTAATTCTGGAGATTTGTGTTCCTTTTCTGGCTCTCCTACAGCCTCTTTAGGTCCCTCATGGGTTAATTTCTGTTCCTCACTTCTTTTCCTGCAATATGGGGATAATGCTATCCTATCTCACAGCTTGGGTGCAATGAGGATAAATTAATTACTCTGTGACAGATTTTCAAACACATTAATGCTTGCTGCCCTAAGAAAGCCTTTTGTGTAAACAAATACCCCTGGGAAAACAAGAGGCTGGATTTCAAGGTTGCTTTCGAGATAAATTCCTACACCAGCACTCCCTCCACGGGCACACACCCACACCAAAGAAAAAAAAAAAAAAAAAAGGACAAATGTACGGTGTCATGCTGTAAAGATCTTGAAAATCAGCCAAATCTCTGAAATGCTAAGGAGACTTAATGGAATACTTATACATCCTGGGGCTAGTTCTCAGGAATGCTGAGTACCCTCTGCTCCCCACTGACTGAGTTGTGGGCACTCAGCAAATTCAGATGAAAAGCAGTCATTTAGTGAACAAAGGGCATTTGAGCAAAGATTTGTTCCTCAACCTACACATTTTCACGAATGCAAAACCCCTTACCATAAGAGGTTCCACCAAGCTCAGCTACTGTAGGTGCAAAACTTGGAGCTCTGTAGCTTAAAATATCAAAACAGGGAGGGATTATCTCTTTCCTCCTTCTCTGATTGTTTCCCCAACCAGCAACAACGTTGTTTTGTGGCTCCCAAGAAGGCAGACAGGAAAGAAAATAGGATGAGGGGTTTGCCATTATTTTCTCCGGTCTCTGGGATGGCCTTGGGCCTCCCCTTCTCTCTCATATGCATCCTGGGATCCCAAAGCTTCATCAGCATATGAGCACACCCCAAACACCACTGGCAGATGGGAATCCTTCTCCCTTGCACCCATTTTCCCTCCCAAGGTGCAGGGTGAAGAGCATTATTTTCCAGTCAGCCAAAACCAATATGACAGCTTTGAGTGGGGGGGAGTTATGTGGTCCTTTCTCAGAAAAGCAGATGGTTTGTTTCTACCTGAAAATGGAGCTTAATTACTTTCTGGTCTGAGACAGCTTTTAAAACTCAGTTAACAGCAACACCTGGCCTTTGGTGATGCGATTGAACCAGTGCTTCCCTGTCCGAAAACACATCACCTCTGAGGAAGCTGACACGCAGACCTGTGCTTGGGGTAGAACCCTGGCTTCAACGCTTCCTTTGAGCACTTTTATAGGTGCAGAAGAGGCACTGAGGTGGGACGGTGTGAACTGCTGATGGGGGGGGAAGCGTTGTGAGCCGGAGGGGCCGGGAGGACGCCGGCATGGCCACGGCAGCGGGGCGCGGTGTGCCGCCACTCCCCTCGCTGGCAAAAACGGCCTGGGCAGGGATCAAAAACCCTGAAAAACAAATCCAAGCGAACTGCAGCCCGAAAAGCACACGCAAAGCTCGTGGCCGGGCCGCGAGCCCCCGTCCCTCAGCCGCGCATCACGGAACATTTGCGCGTAGGCCGCGCGTGCCGCGCCTGGCGGGGGGGACGCCGGCGGGGCCGTCAACACTGCGGGCCCTGTTTACCAACCGGGGCACGCTCCCTCGGCTTGGCCTCGCCGCTGCTCCTCGCTGCTGACCAGCCTCGCCTCAGACCCACCTCAGAGCCCTGTTTTTTTTGGCGGGGCCTGCGACCCCGGGCAACCCGGCCCTGGCGTTTGAGCCTTGCCCGGGCGCGTTGCGGAACGGAGAACACATGGGTTTTTGTTTCAAAGACGTCGCTTAAAATAACTCCATCTCTAGAAAGTTGAAGTTGGACGCCACCCCCCCCCCCCCCTTCCACCTCTTTTCCCCTCGCTCTCCCCTCTTTGCACAGCTGTGGCTCCCATGAGGACCCGAAGACAGATATGCCACGAGGATTTGGTTATCGTTCCTCCTTCCCACTCCCACCAAAAAAGAAATATATATATATGTATATATATATATATATATTTCTTTCTCTGGGCTGCTGGACAAGGGCAAGTGTCTGTGAGAAGAAGGGAGGAAGTAAAGCACTGGCTGAAAAACATCTCCTGCTCCCTTTCCCCCCCCCCTTCCCTGTCATCCTGTGCTCTCTTCAAACACGTTTTTAAACATACCAGTTTTGGTCTGGTTTCCTGGATGGCACATCTTCACGTCTAGCTGGGCCTCATCCATTACCTCATGGGACAGGGTAGAACCAAGGGGACAAGACTGATGAAACATTTTGTGTGCAAGGGGAATGGGTGAGGAAACCCTCCCAGGAAATCAGTAGAAATGGGGCAAGGGGGCGCTTTCATTTAAAGGCATTGAGCAAGTCTGTTTCAGGAGGGAAAAGGTAATTTATATTCTAGTGAGATAATTTGGCATTTCCTCTTGTTTGTCCTACCAAAATGATGAACGGACTAGTTTCATTTTATTTTCTTTATTTTTTTATTTTAAATTCAGTACCTGAATTTGCCCATGCTTCATTTTCTTCTGCGGTTTGGAGGGGGGTGAGTTAAAATGCCTGCCTCACCTGGAGTTCAGAAGTAACCAAGTTACTTCCACTTCTGGAGGGTCCTGTATTTTATTCCAAATTGGCACAAGATCTGTTCAGTTATTCTTAGCCTTCCTGACACCTTTTTGCTTTTGTTACATTAATGCATGGATGTGAAGAGGGAAGGGACTCTGAGTTCTGGATCTTGTTCCACTGAGCTGCTAATTCACATTAAGAAAGGTCAAGTCTAATAGAGGACTGCCTTATGTTGAGGCCAAGAGGAAAAGGAGTTCATTTGAAAACTCACTTTCCAGGTGTATTAACCCCTTCAATTGCCATTAGGCTGCATATCTGTCACAGTAGCAGCTCTTTTATGGAGGAGCCCAGATAAACTGGCTTATTTCTCAGCTTTCAGCTCCAATTCCCTATAGCTCAGATCACAGCTCCGCTGTGTTCCTGCTGTTGCTTAATCTCTCCCTGTATCAGGCTGTTGCCTGCCAGGAGTAAAGGCACTCCTCTCTACCAGGGCGTGTAGTTTGTACACGACTGTTTATTTATCAGGATCATTTAATCAAAACGTTTGGGTTGGTTTTTTTTTTTTTTTATAGGTAGTTGCAAAGGTGTCCTCGTGGGTGCGGTGGAACTTGGAGAATGCCAGGAGGGTGAGGGGATAATGTGTGGAGGGAGGTGATCTCTGCTATCTGGGTTCCAGCATGATGTTAAACAAAGGATCTGAGTATCCCAGAGATACTGGCTTATGCCTGAAACCCTCCATGGGTTCAGATGGCTGCTCAGAAGGTGCTCAGGGAGATGGAAACAAATTACCAGCTGATGAACAGAAATACATTTGTTTATCTTGAGCAGAAGCAAAGGGGTATGAGGAGTGAAAGAAAATTTGCTTTTGTTAAAAGAAAAAAAAAAAAAAGATCATGGTACTTGGCCACATCACAAAACCTGGAGTTGATTGGAACACTTTAAGAAAACAGAAGTCTGGGCTCAGCCTCAAGGGAAAGAGCAAACAATTTACTTTTCACTCTGTCTCAGTTCAGAGCAAGTTAAGAAACCCTTTCCTATGAGGGGGGCAGAGCACGATGAACAAAACAAAGAAGAGGTACCACTATTGGAGCGTGGGTGGTTCTACATGTGCTTGGTACTGATCTGACTTCTGCAAGGGGAGAGCCCCAGGCAGTCTAATGAACGTAGATCCACAGCCAACACTGGCTCACAGTGCCCAAATGGACTTGTTAAAATGCAAAAAGACTGCAGAAGGAAATGAAAACAAAACAAGAGAGGTATCCCATCTGTGTATATTCTACTTTTTCAGGATGTCTGCTTCTACAGGGGATCTTTTCCTTAACCTCAAAACAGTTAATTTTTAAATCTTCTTCTTTGAAGAGGAGCTACTTCAGCGGTGGATTTTTCTTCTAAACATACAACGTTCAGTTTATTTCTCCCAGCGAGACCACGTGTGTGACATTTTTATTATACATTTCTATGCACATGGAAACATAACAGTCGCTGAAACACTTCATGAAGCCTGTATACTGCCTTTTCTAAAGCTTCTCTGGACAGTGGCGATCCCAAATAAAGCCTAGACTTGGCACTAGCACTGGCAGAGTGCACCAGATACACCTTTCCTGGCAAGCCACCCCAGGTGATGTGACAGGGGGTGGTGCTGTAGAGGTGTTGCTGCTGGAGAGCAAAGGGATGAATCTCGAGGCTCTCGGTCAGCGCTGCCCTTTTCCAGGCGCTTGGACGCCCCGCGAGGCTGGCAAGCACCCTCCCTCCAGGAGGGGGAACTCCCTCAGTGTTGGCTGGGAGGAGAAATCCAAGTCTTTTCCCCGTGTCCTTCGAGAAAACAAGAATCTCTCAGTTTGTGTTTATGAGAAGATTTCACATTTGATTCCAGCTGGAGGGAGAAAGGGAGAGAGAAAAAAACACGCCCTTCCCTTAGCCGGGCTGGAGGTTGTCTGCACACACAGGCTGGGACTGTAGGTTATCCCACAATGGTTTGAGTGTGCCCCCCACTTCCCAGCCCTGCCGAGAAAGCCTCAGTCCCAGGGGAAAGCAGCACATCCTGGGGTGTGGAGGCCCTGGAGGTGGGCAAAGCGTGAGGTCTGGCTGAGACAGGCTTGGTGCTGCTCCTCTGGCACAGCCAAGGATGAGGTTCCCCTTTTGGCTGCCCAGGAGGGGCTGTTGCCTGCAGAGCACCTTCAGCCTGGAGCTGGGCTGTGATAATACACATATTTGCAAAGCCTGCTCGGGTCTTTCATCGCCAGTTATTAGCTTCATGAAGGCCAAGGCGTTTTTTAGGCAGAATGAAAAATCCTAGAAAGAGTCCCAGAGCATGAAGTTGTTCAAGATCTGAACTATTTCAGGGGGAAGAGGCTGAGCTGAGTTCAGGCCATTACAGACAGTGGATGCCAAGTCTGGATCCAGACACAGCTTTCTTGGGAAAAGCTCAGGTCTGAGACTGCAATCTCTTCCCTGAAGGAAAAAAGGGTGAGACACACAGTTCGAATTTTGCCACACCTTATTGTGCTCATAAATGTGAAGCTCCAGGCGAGCTCCACAAATTCTGTTCAAATCAACCAGAAACTACCCAGGTGGAGACACAGGACAAGAGCCAGTGGTCCAGCTGGCCTTGAAGCCCTCTCCAGCTTGGAAGGACAGGATCTGCTTTGGAGACAAATGGGAACCCAGATGGGAAAAAGATGGGAACTGAAGTGAGAACAAACTGTGGAGGAGTGGGAGAAAGCAGGAGGATCCAGCAAATGTTGTCCTGTCCAGTTCTCTTCCGCTGTCTTTAACATGCTGCTGTGAGTAAGATACCAGGAAAATGGCATTTTGTGTCACCTCTCTCCCTTCTCCTCCCTGCATCCCTCCTGGGTAAGAAGAGAGCATCTGTTACAGCAGTCTAGTCTGCACCAGTGGGTGGGTAAATGGTTTCCTACAACACCAGCTGTGGGCTCCCATAGGGTTATGTTTAAACTCCTCGATGCTATTTTCTCTACCTTCTGTTGTTATCTCACATTCTGCTGGGGCTTGTGACAAGGGCGGGGAAGGGGGCAGGACAGTCAGAGCCAGAGCATGATAAGATGAAGAACTGATGTTGAATGCAATTCCCATTTCTCATTACTATGCTACTGTAGCTATGGTTTGGCTCTCCTCCTGGCCTTGGCAAACACGATCCACTTCTCCTGCTTCTCCTGTTGGCCGGGCTCCCATCCTCCTCTTGGCTCCTCCAGCCGAACTCCTGGCTGGCTGCAGCAATCCCACATAATATTTCACGCAAATTTATATGAAGCCCGTTACAAAGCTCAGCAAGGAGACACTGTTTCTTTTTCTTGATACAATTAATCATTTGTAGCTCTGCTCCAAAGGCCAGCCTGTCTCCCCGTGTAACTGCTCCCTTCTGTCGAGGAGGCTGAGAAAGCGCAGTGCCCCCCGGGAAGGGCAGGGAGAAACTCAGCTCTGCCTCCCTCTCCCACACAGCCCCAGGTGAAACTGCTCTCCTGCAAAGCCCCTCTGCCTCCTTCCTACCTGTGTGCCCCACGGAGGGCTGGCAGGACCCCTTTCCCACAGCCCACCCTCCCTGCCTGCAGCCCAGGTTGGCCTTGGAGAACGCGCTCCAGCTGCTCCCGTTTCCCAGCCCGCGCCGGGAATGTCGCACGGGATTGCTTTGTACTGCCTGGGTAATCCTTTGGTACAATTTCTCCTTCCCCCCTTCTCTCCCCCTGCTCTTTTGAACTATTTCTAGTGTTGTGGCTGGGGTTTTGTTTTCGGGTTTGATATTTTTTTCTTTCAAACAGAAAGTTAACCCACAGTCTAATGTTTCTGTGGCTAAAGCAGAAGACCCAAGTCTCTGGGCTTGTCAATCCAGGACCTCACACTGGTACTGAAATTCAGAGAAACAGAAAAAAAAAAATGGATCTCTTTTCTGCTTGTAACTGTGGGTGTCCACCTCTTCACTTGGCATTTCCTTGCTCAAATCCCTCTGGCACATCTCCCTGTTCCTCCTCTGCCTCCTCGTCTCAAGTATGGCATCAAGAAGATAATTGAGAAATATGTGCTTAACAAAACCTATATCCCTCTTATTAGCATGAGACACAGAAGGGGGTTGCAAGATGCAATCTGATTTGGTATCTTTTTTCTGCTGTTCCTGCAAAATTTGGGGTAGTCTGGTTTAATAAGGTATGGTAAAGGAAAAAGTGGTTTAATTATGTGTTTAATAATTCTAAAGACAAATGCTGGAGGAACTGGCTTTAGTTATTTTTTAAGCTAAGTACCCAGAAGGTTCCATTTTCCCTCCCAGAGCAAACTCGGGCCATGTGTGGTAAAAGAAGGAAACTAAATAAGAAGTTGGCCTTTTTCTCTTCTTTCCCACTCCACAGATTCATTATGGGAATATTCTGTATTCTCTGAAGCACAACCACTGATTGCTGTTAAGTGAAATACTCTTGCCCAATAGCTGCAGTTCCTGTGTTCAAAGCATATTTACAAGTTCCCAAGGAATTTGGGGAACAAATCTATCATACTCCAGAAATATTTTCCAGTTGTCACAGCTTACCTGCCAGAAAAGTTATTTCCTCCCAGCAGACAGGAATCTTTCACTGACTCTCCAAGCTGATGCATTTCAGGATCCTGTTTGCAACCTGAGATAAGAACTGTAACCAAACCAACAGGAAGAGAGGTTGCAGTCACACCTGGAAGGCAACATCATTTCTGAAGGTTAAATCTGCATGGCAGCTTTCTCACACCTTTTTTTTTTTTTCTTTCTTTTTTTTTGTGAAACAGTCATTTCCCTCTGAATTGATTCAGTATCTGAACAGCTGAACAGGCTTTATTTAGAAATCGTTGTGGCATCATGGTGAATAAAAGGGGGATGGAACAGCCTGTGGAAGAAAGCCCTGGTATGAATCTGACATTTCATAACATTTCATCCTCTGGTTGGGAAATCTCCAAACCATTGGCTTCCAGAGGATGAGACAGCACACAAAGGGAAAGATTACACCTGGAAGAAATATGCACCTGCTTCTTATAATTTTTTTTTTATAGGTAGATAATATTGTAAACTGCCAGAGACAAGATACTGGGCCTGATACTTTGGCCAATCTCATTTTCTTATTGCCAAAGCTACAAAAACATTGTAGTGTGTTTCTGTGCGTATGTTTTTTTCATTCTTGTTTGTTTTGGTTTTATTTGTTTGGGGTTTCTTGGGTTGGGTTGTAGATTGGGGCTTTTTTCAGTCAGCAGAAAAATGCTTTTCTGTTAGTTGCTTTTTTTTTACCACCTTCAGGAATGGTCTACACTAGAGATTTCTATTTGAACAGTTACAGCAGAGAAGTGAATTTTCAGGACAGTTTTCATGAAAGAGGAAGGAATTGAAACTAAGATAGACTTATATACAGTGTTGCATATTTTCCCTGTCATGTTTTTGGAGTATAACAGTTTCTTACCACCCTTTTAGTAAAAAATAACCCAATCTTTGACTTTAAACTTAGACCTGACCAAAGTTAGGATTGAAATTATTATTACAGGACCTTAAATCAGCCAGAAGTTTGAGGGAGACTTGCTTGTGTATTTTTCTTAAAGCAAGAATTCCCCCAGAACACCAGAAGGAATTCCAAAACTCCAGAGCTGGGATTTATGAGAACCTAAACTAAAGAAGGGATCTTTTAACAGTACAGAGCATTAAGATCTTCAGGGTAACTTGAACGAAAATAAAGGAATTTGGCAATAATTCTCCCTGCCCATTGTACAAGGTGACCATTTCCCTCAGCTTTGCTTATGGCACAACATCATTTTGCTGTGCAAATCTTTCCTGGGTGTACAGTGGCTCTGGACAGACTTCTCTGGGGCCCAGAACAGCACCTTTCTTTCCATCACCTGGGAGTCCTGGCTCTGTGCCTGTTCCCTGATTCTCAGCAGTCCATGATGTTGTCAGTGACTTGGAGCTGATGTCTGCAGTTCCTCGAGCCAGGATGTGTCTGTTCAGACTCTCCCAGGGAAGGAGCAAGCTTCCCATTTTCCCTGTTGTCCCAGCAGCCAGGGCAGGGAAAAGAGGCAGCTCTCTTTCTCTTGCCTAACCACTCCATCTAAAAGATGTGCACCAAGGAAGGCTGTCTTCAACAAACAAACCCAGGATCTCCTGTCACAAGATGGAAAAGAATGCTCATTTTTTGCTCTTTTAAAGTAGTCTGCTCTATACAGAACCCAGTCAGGTGTCTCACCAGCTTCCTTCAGCTTCTAACCAATCCATCTGGCTCCAAGTACTCAGATCTTTGCAAGATAACTGCCTGGCAACTGGTTTATACATTGGAAAGTTCTTCAAGTGAGAAGATGGCACCAGTGCCTGTGTCCTGCTGGCCCAGTGTCAGATGAAAAACTGCCATGACAAGCTCTGGCTCCTGCTTTCCTGCACCTCGGCCCTGAAACCTGCCTGATACACTTTCAAGGGTGAATTGCAAGAGGTCTGGTCTTCACAAAAGAGTTTTAAAGATATTGTTGGGATGTTAGAGATTTTTTTTTTCTTCTTGTGTGGCAAAGGGGAAAGGTAGCATTGCACCAGGGATCTGTTGATCTCTCAGCTGGAAAGGAGCAGTAATTGTCTTTGAACACCACGGCTGGGGCTCCAAATTCCTGGAGAGTGAATGTTGCCAGATGTGCTTGACCTGGAACCATGGATAGGGAAACTGGGGAGGGGCATCCTGAATGCAAACCAGTCAGTACAGTGGGAGAGGAAGCAGTTAGCCCAGCCTCTATTTGGGAGCCAACTGTGTGTGTGATTTCAGGGCTACCCAGAGACTCAGCTTAAGTGTTGTCTTCCGCACATCAAAGATGTGAATCCCGACTGGATGATGGGGAGAGCCTGCAATGTGATACCCGGATCCACTTCAGACGTGCCAGGAAGCCCATCTGTTTACTTAACTTTTTATGTAAAGCAGTTGGGAGGAAGAGCTTTGATTTGACTGCAGTTTTATTTATTTAATTATGTATTTCGCTCATATCTGCAGAAAATAAGTACAAATGATGTGAAAGAATCCACTCTCCTGGTAACAGAAGTTATCAGAATAGTCTTTCAAAGACCAGTGTGTAGGAGCAGCAGCAACACCACCAAGAACTCCCAGCGAAACATAACACACCACTGCTTGTTACTTTTACAAACTGCACTTTCTCCTTCTTCTGCCCCCTTCCTTCCCTGAGGCCACCTTTTCCCAAGACATAAGCTAAGCTCTGCAAAGCTTCCAGGATGATAAAAAATAGGACAATGGGGAAGACTGGAGGCAGGAACACACAGTACCTCTCCAAGGAGAGAAAAGCACAGGAGAGCTGATGTGCTTTCACAGGCTGTACCTGATGTCAGGTTGTTCGATGTGGAGACACCATGGTAGTTCAGGAGGTGGAGGGGAGTTTCAGTGGAGTTTTGAAGAGCAAATTTCTGGCAGTGTTTTTTCAATACAAAGCTCTTTTTTAGGGCAGCACATCACCAGCTACAGTTTTGTGCTCCCCCTTTTTCAGTGTTCTGGGAGCCATGGGCTCTGTGTGTGACTTTGAGCAGTTCATGTCATGCTGTAATGTTTTAATAGCCCATCTGTCTCTGGACACTGACAGAAGATTCCTCTGGGCATAAGCTCTGGCAATCTGAGATGCTGATTCTCCCACGGATGAGCTGTCCCAACACAGGGAATGGCTGCTCTGAGGCAGAGGTGAAAGAATGAGCGTACCAGTTGCCTTGCATCATCTTCACCACCATAATCTGTGGCACTCAGGAGAAGGAAAGCTTCCATTAACAGGCTGGACCCTGAAATGAGTAGTCTGAGCCACAGACATATGTCCTATCCCAGCAGCAAACCTGCCAGATGGCCGTGGCAGGACTGAAACCACGAGGCACGGGAGTCTGTGCCTTGGATGACCAAGCAGTGGCAGCTGGTTGCTGCACTGAACACAGTCGTAAAATTTTAATGAAAAAACACGCTTTTCTTTACATCAGCACCGTTTTGAAGAGCTCTTGGGGAAAAATAGAAAAGGTTATTGCCGTATTTCCAGTAAGAAAAAGGAAAAAAAAAAAAAAAAAAAGGAGTTCACATTTGCTGAGATGTAACAGGATTTTGGCCAGAAAAGAGGTTGTAGTTATTTGCACAATTTTGACTTGTACAGACACCCAGGTACAGATGCTTTCATGGAAACTCTGGCTACAGAACAGAATTAATTTTCTCTGAGTCCCAAGACTATTTTTGGGAGCTTTCAGAAACTTGCAGGAAGTTCCTTTCCCTTTCATTTCTGTACAGATTTGTTGTTATTTTTATACACTAAACAAATAAATGGAGACACTTTTACTTTGTTTCTACAAGGTTTCACCCTAAGAAAGAAGCTGTGGCAGAGGGGATAAAAATCTTGGCTTAACTAGATCAAAAACAGGGCTCACGGCAACCCAAAATGCTCCTTCTAGAAAAATCTGGTCTTAAGGGCAGTGGTCTCCTCTGAGACTGCCTGGGCTACTGCTCATGTTGTGGCAAAGCAAACAAACAAGTAGAGGAAAGTAAAGATGAGAGGGTCCCCTGAGAGTCGGGTCCCTTTCATGAGCGATGAATGGGGTGACCACACGGACTTGGAAAGCCCCGCAGTGCTCGAAGCTGCCTCTGGCTCTCAGGCAGGCACAGTGCAGGTTTATCTGCCATTCACTGAGAGTATCAGGGAGTCGATTAGAGGGCCTTCCAGGCAAACCAGGGGTTTTTATTGCTGTACAAATGCAACAGCTGCTCTGTGCTCTCAGGGGTGGTTTGGGAGCAGAGACTGGAATTATACAGGAGAGTCCTGAGAAACTCCTGCAGAGGCTGTCTCTCCAGCTTGGGTGTCCAGGTCTGCTGTCTGGAGACCCTTTTATGAGTATGAACTCAATTCTCAGCAGCAGAGGGGAAACTCCTGCTCCTCTGGCCGGTTTGAGGTGACCGTGCATCCCAAGGTACTTTCCCAAGCACCTGGGTGGTCTCAGTCTCGTGTGAAATGACACACGAGGTACATGGAGCTCATGTTGGCTGGTGTGGTGATACAAGGTCTCCAAACACATCCTCTGTTCCACTGGTCATGGCCCTTTGTTCTGTTTTCTCCTTGAATTCTCTCAGCTTGTTCTCAGAGGTCTGTAATTCAGGCTGTAAGGAATTACTGGAGCAAGTTCTTCCAGGCTGCACGTGGAATAATGGGAAGAGCTGTTTACTAGGCAAAGGACATCTAATCCTGTCCTCTGTGCCTACCAGGGAAGACAAGACAGATCCTTTTGACTGCATCTTGTGGCTACAGCACTGATTCCCCCTTTGCTGCCAGCAAATTACTTGGGTTTGGCCCCCGTTTCCCTATTTAAGTTCCTTCTTTTCTGCTTCACTGCCTCCCCTGGGAGGGTATTAGCACACCTGTAAAGATCATGCACAGGCTTTGGATGTTTCTTTGTCATTAATCAAGATCTCCACATGTGCTGCTCATGAAGGTAAAATATACTATCCATTTCTTAGCATGTGGAGCATCGTGTGATATTTGAGGTAGTTGTGAGGAGGGTAAACTTTAGAAGTGCTTCATGCTGTAGAATTCAAATAGGTATCTAAGGATATATACTCTGAAAGAAAGCCAGCATTAGAAACATGCCATGGTGGAAATCCAATTGCCTTGGAAGCAGGCAGAAGTATCATAAAGAGGGAAAAGTACAAGAAAAATGGAGAAAACTAAATTAAGTTATTAATGACTAAAAGAAAACCCAGCCCTAGAGCTGAAACAAAAGGAGGCTGCATGCTGAAAACTGTACAAGTTAGAAGAGGAATTAAAACAAAACCAAACAATAACTTTGCAGTCTTCTCTACGAGCACAGAGCTTGTCCTGACCACAATGCTCTGGGCCTGGTGGGAATGGAGAACAATGGAGGGCTTTGAAGATTAATGGTTGTTAAAGTCAGAAGGGACTTGTTGGACTTTCCACAGAAAATAAGTCATGGATCCTCAGCCAGCAAGAGGCCACAAAATGCCACTCAGTATCAAGCCTAACATATAAAGACTGAGGCCTTAGATTTGTTCTGTTTTTGACTAACTATAGGTTTCCTGAAGGAAACTAGATAGCTAGATATAGGAAATTTACAATAACCAGAACTGCTATTTATGAAGTGAATCATAATGACTAATCCTGAACCCATTAGGCTGGCCTTAGTCTTTTTTTCCCCACTGCAAATGGAAAAGATGTTTTTTTGTTTTGGTTTGGGTTTTATTTGGGGTCAGAAATATTTGGCTTTCAGAAGGAAATCAAAGTTGCAGACAGTCATAAAATCTTGAGGCCAGATTCGAGACAGTATTTTGAAGAACTTCTTTTCCCCCAAACAGATTCACCTCACTAATTGCTGAGCTCACAAGAAGATCAGCTAAATCTCTTGATAGGTTAGACGTAGCTAGTTATTCATGTCTGCTGTGAAAGTGATAAGGAATAGTGGATCCTTGCTCTGAAAGTAATGAGGAATAGTGGATCTTTGCATTGCTGTTTTATGTTACCCTCTAATTTGGGAACAAGGTGAAAGAGTTACATACATGCTTTCAGCTCCCGAGGGCTTGGGAGAGAAGGAGAGTTTGCTCATCATAAATCTCAGAAAGGACAGAAACAACCCACAAAAATCAGCTTTCTCAGCTTAACCAAAACCTGTTTTCCTGAGGAGGGCCAGCGTAAGTCCTACGTGAAATACTGAGGAAAATCTCAGCATTTGAGCCAAACATTCTCCCCTTCTTGCTCCTTCTTCATCCTGAGAGAGGTGTGGGCTTAGGAGGGCTGTCTGTACTGAGCTGTGGATGGACACAGCCATGGCCAAGCTGTGCAGTGATTTGCAGAGCAGCAGGTTTTTCGTGCTGGGTGATAACGAGCAGCAGTTCATTGCTGGGTGCTGTGGAGGACGAGGAGCAGCTGGAGCTGTGGCAGGTTTCCTTCCTCGAAGGAGGAGCTGATGTTCTCATCTCTGCCTCTAATCAAAGGTACAGTGCACAGCAGAGTCAGTTTTTTTTCTGCAGTGTTTCTATGACTTTCTGCTCTCTGGATCAGCTGGGTGCAGAAAAAGAATGTTTTATGTTGTCTGGCACACATCCATTGTGCAATTCCAAGAGTCCACCCCAAATGTGGATGATTTTCTCTGAAAAGTGGGATGTAAGTTTTATCCCAAATCAGATGCACAAGGCTGGTGTCCATAATACACAACACTGCTGCAAATTGGAAAGGAAACCAACTTTTATTTCTTAGAGCTTGCTGCCTGCCATAACATCTTGACTTGTTCCACATGTTCCCTACACTATAAACAGAGCCCTGAGTAACCTGAAGCAGTGTCACCAATTAAAATGAGAAATACTGCTTTAATTAAAACACTAGAGTGAATTTGTTCAATAATTAGCAGTTGGATTTGTCAGGAAGGTGGTAGGGTCTGCTCTGTATGTTCAGAAAGGGACCACAGGCTAACATATACACTGTCTCCCTTGAGGACATGAAGTAAATTGATTAAACAGTGCCACAGGTCATGCTAAGATTTATAGCCAAGGTCTCTAATGTGTTTTTTGAATGAAAGAGTAAAACCCCTATGGTTTTCACTTCAAAAATTTTGGCAAGCTCCCTATTGACTCCACTCACATGCCAGCATGGTGGGCAGTTGTGGGAGGGCACTTTATTCTAAGGTACTAAAAACTGTGATTAGGCAATGATTTATGGCTTTCCTTAAACTCTGAAGTGACTTTTTTTTTAATAGGAGTATTTTTGGCTGGGCTTAATTGAAGTAAAAGTTGACTGATTTATGATTTAATTTACAAAACCTTTTGCCACACCTTTAATGATGAAACCTCCTCCTTTCTTTTTTTTTTTTTTTCCACTGAGACATATTTTCCATTACTCCTATGCCAGTATGGCATTAAAAAAGCAGTTGCCATCTCAAACATCACTGAAAGGCTCCATTTCTTCTTGGAAGCTGTTTAAATTATATATTTAAAACTCATCTTTCCTCACCTCCCTCTCTCCCCCAAACTGTGAAAGGAGTTATTCCTGCAGCATTTTTAAATCTTGCATGAAGCCTTAACTTGCATAGAGCGAGTCAGTGAGATTGAGGCTTGCTTTGTTCTTTTCTTTCCAGAGCGTGTGAGCTCCTCATGCTGTGGGACACCCACCCAAGGGGGTGAAATCACCCAAGAGCAACCTCTTGAAGGCACCACTTCAAGCTGCTGTGGGGGCCCAACAGAGCTCTTTCTTCCCCAAAGCCATCTTAGCGTGCTCTGAGCTATTGTGATTCGGGGATTTCACAGTGGTTTGTGTGAAGCTGGAGGAGGGCACGGGCAGGACACCAGGCTGGAATCTTCCCCTTCCTCTGGCCTAACGAGGGGAGCTCTGGGAAGTCAGGCTTGGCATGGCAAGTGCTCTCCTGGAGAGGGACAGTGGCTCATCCTTATCCGTGCCTTCTCCTGAGAGCTGAAGGAACAGAGGATGGTGTGAAATGGAGGATGCAAACACTAAAATCTCCTGCTCCACCACTTCAGTCATGTCAAGTTTATGTCTTTTGAAAAATCTACCCAAACCTTTTGGAAACCAACCCATTTCTAACTAAACTGAAGGCATTTCAGACACCACACGGTGCAACTCTGCTGTTTTGAAGGCTTTTCATTTCTTCCTACACATTAGCATTGCTGCTATAACCTTCGACATTCACCACCCAACCAAACAGCCACAGGGATCCACACTTTACAGACAGTTCTACTTTTTTTTTTAGTTTTAGTGGATTTTAGTGGATTTTTGGGTTATGTTTTGTGCTGCCACATATTTCAGTATTGGGTAATATGTATAATATCAGCAGTAAAATTAATTGAGTAATTAAAAAAAAAACCAGAGCAGCTCTGGTCAAGTCAGGCTCTCCTAGTTGTATGCAGAACAATTGATAATATTTTGAACAGCACCTTAGTCAATATGTGGAAACAAAAGACACCAACCATAGAGAGACCCTCAGATGATAATCTGATGTTTTACAGTGATTACTTTCATGTACTTGCTGCTTTCAGTGGTTTCAGGCTATTTCATTATAGAACAGTGTTAAAAACATGAGAAAGGGAAGGACAATCAAAAAGGTTTGAAAACAAAGCTATAAAACTTGTTGTTTGACTCTTCTAAGGAAAGCTCCAGAGCTATAAAAAATTGGCCCAGGGGAGTGTTAAAACAGGGATTTATGGCAGAATGCCTTGCAGAGCTTGTCAAAAGTCACAAAAATCAGTAAACAGATCTGTGACACACATAATACTGCAAGGCAATGATCAGCTTTTGGAGACAGACAAGAGAACTTGGAGAGATCTGACTCTCAAAAATTCACATTGTCAGATAAATTGTTCATAGCCAGAATTGACCATGAGCCTGCAATTGAAACTAACCCACACTGAAGCATAATATCAACTAAAATTAGGAATGCAGCCCTCCTATATGGTGATGTGTGCTTGGAGAAGAGCCTGGTGCCAAATGTTTTTTTATCTTATGTGCCTTTGTATCGTTCTTTGGAAAGCAGAGCATCCACCTGTGTGCACACAAAGTTCCACTTCTGGACAGCACTATTGACAGCACTGTAGCAGCAAAGCACAAAAGCTGAGCTGCCTGGGAATGTTTCCGGAGTTGAACAGCACAAAATGGAATCAGGAGATTTAATAATTATTTCTGCTGGTCAAAAGTGATCCTGATGCTTTAGGGGGACCTGAAGGCACACACAAGAATGCAGAATGTCTCGAAAATTATCTAATGTTCAATCTGATTTTTAATTCCTGCTTTTGTGACATTTGCCCTGGAAAGGAGCATGTGAGGACACTCCACCATCACCAGTTTTCGGAAGCAGCTGTGAGAGGCTCCAGCACATCAGAACAGCTCCAGCTCTGACCCTGAGTGGGACTCCAGGTCTGTGTTCACTTTGCAGGTATCTGTGTATCCTTGTGATGGGTTCCTTTGCTGGAGTTGTTATGGCCTCAGAAAGGTAAAACTCAAAAAAAACCCCAAAAAACCCTGAACTGAACAACTTAAAGACCTGTCTGGCTCATCGGTGTTAGTGAGATGTAAAAATCAGATTGTCTGGAAAGGGGAGTCTCAATTACTCCACAGTGATGTGAGGAAAGAAAGTCAACAAACCTTCAAAGACTATATCCCTTAATTGGCATCCTCAGAAAGTGCATCAGGGATAAAGAGCAGGAATGTCTTACTGTATGCGTGCAGGTAGTTAACTCTCTTAATTTGATAATTACTGACCCATTATCTCAAACTTGGCATTATTTACAAAATTTGACTTTAGGAAGTAACATGCCTTGAAGATTTTTGCTTCAGTCATTCTTAAACTTCTTCACAAAGGAAGAATAATCAGAATAATCTCTTTTATCCTTTTGTGTGTGTGTGTGTGTAAGAGAATTAGGGGATCAAAACCCATTTCTTTATAGCATGAGTGTAAGTTTTGAAAATTTCAGTATCAGAAAAAAAATGTATGAGCATCTGAAAAATAATAATAGAATGGGCTTTGGAATTTGACTGAAGCAGATGTTCCCTTCACCTGTTATATTTAACAAAACAAGATTCACTTTAAAGTACTGTGTTATTTATTAATACTTTTTTTTTAGGAATACAAGTCTGTGAAAGGATGTCTGGAATATTTGCTGAAAATCTCTTAAAAAAAAAATTTCTCTTTTCTGTGCACTTTTCACAGCAGAAAAGCCCAACAGGTAGCACCCACCAGAATAGGCATCTCTATGTATTAGCAAGCAAGTGAAGTCCATACTAAGACTTCTTTGTCTTAACAGGCAGCTCTTTTGTAAAGGCTTTTCTAGTTTTCCATGGGAGGACTAATTCAGCAATAGCTTTTATGCCTGTTGTTTCCATGCTTTATCTGTGAAATGAGAACTCGTTTGAAATCTAGAACCTGCTTTAAACATTGCAGTGTTTAAAAAAAAAAAAAAGTAGATTTAAAAAAAAAAAAAGTAGATTAAAAGCACTCTGTGATGTCCCAGTGTGACAGAGAACACTTTTGATATAAGATTTCTTCATGCCAGTCAATCACTAGAAGCTGCTCTTTTCTTATTCAAGTCTCAGTAATCTTTCTCATTTGATTTCTGCATCATCCTCCCAGCACTCTGAAGAAAGAATTTATGATTCCTATTCTCTAGCTGGGAAAAAGGAGAATGCCCCCAAAGGAGATTCAGACCAGATTTTGGACAGGATCTTTAAGAAGTGCTCAGCTTTGGAAGTTAGATAGATGAGCACCTTTGAAAATGTTTCTGGGCGATCTGTGCATATTTATGTGATTGTATATCACAGAAAAAGACTTTGCTTGAAATGAATTGACTACCATTGTGCAGAAAATCTTTAGCAGGACGAGGCAAAGAAAACAGGGAGTCTCCCAAGCCCAAAACCAGTTGTCTTCTTTCCTGGCATTGCATCTGTCAAAGAAGCAGAACGTTTAAAACCTTCTGCCTGTATTTGTCTGTGTCTGAAACATAGATTTATAAAATCCCTTTTAACAAGTATGAATCAAATACATCTCTGCCACACTTTATAGATCTGACAGAGGTTGCACAGTGAGACATAATGAAATTCAAAAAAATATATTTTAAAATAATTTTAAAGGGTTGTTGTTGTTGTTTGTTTGGGGTTTTTTTAAGTTTATTTGTTTGTTTCCTCCAGCTTTTAATACAGCCTGGAGATGTGTCAGCTTCTTGCATTTGTGCAATTTAAAGACTTAAAAAAAAATTTTTTTTAGGATTAGTGAGACACTCCCAGCTAGGTCAGAGCATGTTATTATGTGTCAGAAGTCTGGAGCAGCGAGGAGCAGTAATTGCTGAGCTTTGACTGCATCCTGTCTGCGCTCTGGGCGGTTCAGGGTGTGTAAACGTGTGTTTGTTTTGTGCATGTCTGTCACAACTTGCTCTAGGGATTCAACCAACCATTTGTCTGCAACCTGGCTTAGTAATAACTAAGTCATGGGAAGGAGGGGGGGACCAGGAGGGAAAAGGTAAGACCTGACAGAGTCTTGAAAAATATAAACATTAGGAGGGAAAGAAATTACTTTGAGAAATTATACTGTGGAGTAATAGGATTCAATTCATCTGGGAAAAGAAAACTGATGAGATATAAGGAAAGTATTCCTGTCACTAAAGTGACATTTACAAACTGCTCTGGACAAAGGTGTTACTAAATGCATAGTGAGAAGCCAGTTTAAATAGATTGCATGATTTTCTTATACAGCCTTTATTATTATAATTATGGAGACCCACGCTGAAAAGGAGAGATTCAAGGCCTCTTTCTTTCTCACAGTCAAACTACTGTCCTGCAGTTGTGCAATTTCTTCATCATCCAGGCTTTACACATGGCATATTTGCCTGTCAATCCATCTATGGAAAAACACTGGCTGGTGTCCATCTCTTACCTCACACAAAAAGGGCTCTGTGGTCTAAATGTTTTCAAACATGCATGAGACATGGAGTCAGTGCCCTGCAGGGTTGCTCTTCTGCTTGACCCAGGGTTTTGTGGTCCGTCTATCTTTGCCACAGGCCCTTTTCAGCTGGGCAGCTGCACTCCTGTGGCTGCTCCCGTCCCTTTCTGAGTCCTTCTGCTGTGATGGTCTCAGGGGACAAGCTGAAAGCCCATCTGCCTTATTTCAGGAATATATATCACTGGGTATCTCGATGGCCAGGGTGGTCCACCCCTTTGTTCATCGCTCTACGCAATATCAAATAAACCAAGGCTTTCTGGTGAAGTTTGATGAACAAAAGAGCAGGCACAGCAGCTCAGCCAACTGGCCCCAGTATCTTGTCTCGACCAGCAGCCAAACTGGAGGCTGAGGGAAGGGTGTAATAGCACAAAGCAGTGACACTTCCTCAGAATACCCTCCCACATCCCCAGCGATTTGTGGCGCAGAGGTTTCCCGAGCCAGAGGCAGTGGGGAATGCAGGAGCTCACAGCTTGTCCTGCAGGGACAGCCAGCAGAAGTGACAGTGATGCACCACAGCTCCCCAGGCACTCTAGTGGAAGTGAGCACTGAGCGGAGTAAGGAAGAGGAAACAGATATCCTTCCCTGCAGCACGCAAAATAAATAAAATCTGGGGAGGTAGATGAGCAGGAAAAAAATATGAGAAATGGTTGAGCATATTTGCATTCTTTAGTTCTACCATGAGAGGTTTTAAATTTGTAACATATTCACACATAGAGTAATTGATTCTTTCTTTCACCATTCTGGATTTTATGCTGTCTTTCCTGCACCTTCTCACACAAGAGCAAGCATCCTCACATGCATAATTTAAGCAATATGAAGATTACACTTCATTCTTCTTGTCCAAACAGTGCTTTATCTTCATCGTTCCCCCCCCCCCTATTTCACAATGTCACAGAACAGTAAGAAATTTTTATTGTCTTTTGCAAATAATACAATGTGCCTGCATGAAAACTGGACCAAAGGCAAGGGAAGGGTCGCTGAGTGGAATTACAAAGTGGAACCTTGCATCAGTTTTTGTCTCCTTCAGTTATAGACACTTGTCTCCAGATGGAACAGCCATGGAAAATTTCAAATCAGGCTACCTGAATGAGCCAGGACTAAAGGCTAGCTCTAAGTCACCAGGTGTGTGGAAAAAGGTGCTTTGTGTCCCAAGCTGCACTTGCTACATGTCTATATTGAAACAGAAAAGGTCAACCTCCTGAGTAAAATATTTGTAAATTAATGGAAATATCTAAAAGAACATTAGAAATTATACTAGTATCCTCCTAACACAGGTCCTTGGGACTCATCTAGTTGCATTTATTATCTGTTCAGTCTTCCTGTTTTAGGAGCTGGATGTATCACTGCTATGCAATGTGCCTTCTTTCCATAAAATTATTTAACCATATACAGACTTTCATATAGAAGGCAAAATATTTTCAACCATTGTTTCTAATCTTCTACATATGATGATGAACCTGAAGAAGCAGAGATAATTTATCGGTGCCTCCTTCATATCCAGATGAAGAAGGAAGCAATTTTGCTGTTAAAGAATAGAGTGAATTTCCCCAAGCCTCCTGCATTAGGTACATCCTCGATTATTCAGAGCTTTTTAAATCAAAATTCAGATGTGCAACAGTGGGTACTTTATCATAAGCGTTGCATTATTCTGTCTGCACTGCGTAATTTCTCACATTGCACTGATTAAACTCTCAAAGACCTGCCCAAGCATGCTTTGAACTTAATTAGTAGAAAACTTGAGAGGAATTCTCTTGAGGGGTAACAATTTGTTTGTCTCTTTCAAAGTCACATTGTCCCATTAGAAGGGGATATATTGGGAGCATTGTGCTTGGAACAGGAAATAACCATGATAATGTGGTTATAACAACAAGTTGCCAATAAAGGCAACCCATTTCTGAGGAACTTGTGGGAATAGGGAGAGAGAGGGCAAGGTAGCAAATGCTCTGACACGTATTTCATTCTGTCATTCCAGCTATAGTGCCACCTAACATTAATGACTTTCTTGTGCTTCTCTGCACCAGTTCAAAAAGGGTTCTGTAGCAGTAGAGTTTTATTTCTTCTTTTTATTTCTTTGGTGGAGAAAAAAAAGGAGGGAGAAGGTGGGGACGCAAAACAACCCAAAAAACGCAGTCAGTGCAAAATGGATTGCTACTTTTGGAAAATGCCTAACTTATAAAAGCTCTGTCTTTACAGTGATAGCAGTTCAAGGGACATGAAACATTGACCCAGCACAACGAAGCCTTTTAAGGCTGGTTCCACACTTCAGCAAGTAAACGAAGGCCAAGTGTGCTGCATGCAGCTGGTAATTTTTTTTGCTCCCGTGCATGTCAAAATACCCGCTGTGCCCCTGGCACAGGCAGGGCAGGTTCGATGGCATCCGCAGGAAGGAGGCCACTTATTTTTTCGTGCGTAATTTATCGCCGCAGGTATTTTTTGCCTACCTATGTGTCCCCTGCTTAAACTCACGGTAGCACGTACATCTGCAGCTGGACGTGCTGTTGCTGTAGCAATCGTGCCCCACCCTGCATCTCCCTGGCAGATCCTGAAACAGGATGTCAGCGTGAGTTGCCTCTCTGCAGAGCTTCTGTCTATCAGAAAAAGACAGTCTTGAGACACCCTGTGGGGGCACTTTTTTAGAGGAACGTGGGTAATTACTTAGGATATTTAAGTATAACATTAAATATTTACTTCTCCTGAGAAAACATTTAAAGTGGCAGTACTTTATACGATTCCTGCAAATGCAAACTCACAAGCTTGGCCGGGACATTTTTCTCTCATTCTCCATAAAAGTAAAGTTCCACCTCTTATTTCACATATATCTGCATTTTTAAAGTTTATTGCTTCTCACTAGCCACCTTACCAAATTACACTTTTTTTTTTTTTTTTTTTTGTATAGCAAAGAGAAGAGTTCTGAAGCCCTCTTTTCATCCCAGCCTTGAACCTGTTTGACAAACCTCCGTGAGCTTTTGGAGTGGTTTGCCTCTGATCCGCACAACAAGCTTCTAGTTGTTTTTCACTTTAGATGTCGGCCACGCGCCCTGGAATTGCTGCTGTGCAACTGATTTTGCCCTGCCTCGCTGCTTTGGCCTTGCCTGATCACGAAGGGGCATGGGATGGAGTCATAATGATTGCTGCAAAGGAGTTATGATGCATCTGAAGCGCATCTTGGGGCACACACCCCTCTGCTCCAGACATAACTCACTGTTCTTTACAAGTCTAACCAAATATCACTGCGCTCTCTTCCCACACACCACGAGCGCTTCTAGTTTGACACGTTGTCTGTGTAAAGCTTCAGCTGGAAACAGCAGTTCCCCCCCTCCTTGTATTACAGACTTTAATAACTGGTGTCTGTTGTGACAGGACATCTGACAAGCAAGACTGTCGCAGCACGTCTTATGTGCCTTCCTCCAACTAGGAAGATTTTCCTCCGTCTATTTTTTTGGTGACTTGGCCTGTGTGGGAAGATTTAGGGAGTGTTGAGACATGGAAAGTTAAATCTCCAATTATCCAGAGGTCGTGACAGTCAGCCAAACTGTGTGCTTCCCTTTCCACCTCTACACCCAGCGCGCTGTCCTGCTGCTGACCCTGAAGTGGAAAGACCACCCTCCTTCGAAACTGAAATCAAACCCTCAGAGCTTGCTCATCCTTGGGCCTCTCCCAAAAGCTTGTGCTGCCAAACATGCCTAATTCTGCAGTAGTTTCATAACCTGGTGGGCTTCTGCTCTCCTGCGACCTGAGCTGAGGTCACTGCATTCATTTCCATTTACGAAGTCGTCTTGCGTTCAAATCCACGTTGTCCCAGAGGCAGATGTGTGTCTGAGTTTTTCCCACTGCGTGTGCGCTGCCCTCCTCACACAGATGAGGTTTTTCTGGCAGCCCTCTGTCATGTTGTTATGCTTTGAATAATTTTTTTTAAATTTTTTTAAAAAACTCCTCCAGTCCAAAATTCACTTTTTTCCCTTCTCTCATGCTCTCCCCCCCCTCCCTCCTTCTTGACTCCATCGCCATCCTCACCCCCTCCAATTTTTCTCTGTGTTATTCTTGGCCTGTCTAGGTGCCAGTTGGGAGCTAAGTTAATTTAGGTACTTGCCTGCTTGACTGTCAGGTTCTATCAAGAGTAAAAAGAATGGCAAGTTAATAATTTCCAAATTATGTCAGGCATGAAGCAGACTCTTCTCCCATGCTGTTTATATGGCAGCAGGTGGAAAAGAGACCAATAAAACACTGTATATTGTGATCCATTGTAAAAATGATACCCTAGGATGGCAAAGTTTAGGAATAAGATGGGTTTGGAGATGTTTAGAAATTCCCCTAGATTCTCGTGCAAGTAACACAGAATCAGCTGAATGGGAGGAAGGGAAACCCTCCCTTACCTTCCTTGTGGTTTGTTTTACTGAGCTTCACACGTGCAATTTCCCTTTCTCTTCACCGTGAGCAGCCTGATCTCCTGCCTCCCAGGCTGCAGGGCATGGCATTTCTCAGGCTGAAGGAGAACCTCCTTCCCTCAGCAGATGTGTAATTAGCTTTTCTTCACTCATACCCTCTTTTCCTACCTTTGCTCCTGGAAAAGAATGGAAAACTGTGTCTTTCCTTACAGCTTTGGACAGATTGCCCAGCATGATCTTGGATGAGACTGTCCTGCCCAAGGAAAAAGCTATGACTTCAGACAACCAAAAACGCAGTGTATTTTTTTGTTTCTGAGTTTTTTTCCCCTCCCAGTGTCTTCCTATTTTTCTGGAGTTATCCTAGGCAACTGACTGACCAAATCAGAGCCTTGCAAGTAAGTGAGAACATCTTGGTGATATCACTGCCAGTGCATCCAGCTTTTCAGGACTAAACTTCTGAACTGCACCAGCAATCCAGATTTCCAGTTGACTTAGTTGAATGCAAGATCAGCATTTAACAGCTGGTAATTACTGAAAAATTAAAGCCTTAGTTTTTGAGAAGGTGGCTTCAAAGGTTTGGCGTCACTAGTGGGTGGCAAAATATACATAATTAATTCATAGATCACAGCATGCCTTTCAGCAGCACTGAATATTATGTTTGATTATGTATTTTATCTGTTTATGTGTGTATTTCCAACTATATAAATTAGACTTGTGCAATTATGTGTAATTACATGCTTTTGTTTCCAGCTGTGACTGGGAGTTTCCCATAATCACTCCTACACTTTTGAGGTCACAAACTGGTTGATAAGGATATAAAAGCTCCAATGCCATCTGGAAGTTTATCCAGGTTATCTTTCATTTAGGCACTGGAGGGACCTTCTGAAAACATTGCCATTACATTTGGTGTGCAGTGGACAATTGCATTCAAACCATGAAGAAAATGTACATTTGGGATTTTTACATGTTAAGCTCCCACTTATTATTAATATTCTACTTCAAACTTAAAACCTGACAGGTGGACAGTAATGGCCCCAAGGGCAAGCCACAATCTAAATATTTCTTTTTCAGTGTTGTCTTTCTGTTTATATTTGTTTTAGCTTCTTTGTATTTGAATTCCTTAACCTTACTGGTTTTTCTTTCCAGTTCCCCAGCTGTGTTCTATCTGGTCATGCTGATCCTTGCTTTTACCCATACCATGGCTTAAAAGTGGAGAAATGGTGTCGTTAAAATCCTCCCAATTCCAAGTACTTCCTGAAGGAAGGACTCAACCTTCACTCCCTGCCTTTGCTACCTGTAACAAATGACAAGTAGCAATCAGTCCAGTGACCAGGAAAGTCATGACATCACACTCTCACAGTACTTCCCACCTTCAGCTGGGATAATGAAGCTCCTAAAAGTAATGGAGGAGGTGAAAAGAGCTGAAGGTGTCACGGAAGTGGGTGGTTTGGAGAAGGTGGAACGAGTTACTGTCACTTTTGGGAAAGTTCTTCGGGGCGGTGGAGAAAGCTGGGGGTCACTGTGGTGTGAGGATACAGAAGATGGAGTGTATGCATCAATAAGAATCTAGACTTCACCAGTCCCCAGTGCTCACAGACCAGCTACTGTTTCCAAGCTGCTGGGCCCCAGTTCATCACCACACCACGGTGGGTGATTGGCTTTGTGCAGCTTAATGACAATAGTGGCAGCAGTGGGACTGTTCACTGCTTACAGGCGTTCTGCAGAGCCCTGCTGGACGGGGGCCCCAAACGACCGCAACAAAGGGCTGGGATGTGTCCTACAGATAAAAGACACCAGTTCAACATGTGTAAACAGGCACAGTGTCTCTTGCATTGAATTCCACTCTTATTCAACATATCGTTTGCAGCACCAGGCCTCATCCCTGTGGAGCAATTTCTTTCCCGCTTGGTCTGCTTCTGATTAGTGCGAAAGAATGACGTATAGAAATGACACTGCAATAAAGATGATGGATAGCCAGTGAAGCAGCTGCAGATTAGGAGAAAAGGAAGCTGACTACTGAAGGTTGGCTTAGCAAAATCCCCAAAAAAACAAAAACCACAAACAACAATATAAGGTTCTAACTGTGCATGCGAAAGCCACTTGAAATTCTCCTACTGGTATTCTTACTGGCATGCCACTCAGAGCATGTAGAATAGTAATTTCCCAGTGGAAGCAGGCTATTCAAAAGCATGTTAGGGGACTACATGCCTTTTAGATCTGGCCTTTAGATCAAGCACTTACCCTGAAATGCCTTCATCTCCTCTGAAATTCATACTTCACAGGGAATAGGAAAAAAAGATGACACAGCTTTGAAATAACCAAACAACATTCTCTTTAGATAAAGCTGTTAGACTGGGGCGTTAGTAAGTCTGTGGCTTCCTTAAGCTCATACGTGGATTTTACAGACCAGGCTGAGTCAGTCCAGCGTGGGATGACTGGATGACTTTATATCCTTAATCAGATTTTTGACTGAATACTTATTTTCCTTCTGTTTGCACCTGAGGAAAAGCTTGCAAGTGTTTGCACCGCCTTCTAAGCAAACAAGATGAATTGGGCAACAGCAGCCCGGAATACTTTACTGTACTTCTGATTCTGAAGGGATCTTTCCCACTTTTGCTGTGTCTCAACTAAAAGGCAGTTTTGATTTCATAAGGTGGGTCAGCATGCCATTTTGAAAATGGGGCAGCGGAGAAAAGAGAGGAGGAGAGCGGGGTGGGAGCTGGGGGTGCCACAGAAATTTTTAGTTGATGAGTCAAATAGCTCAGCTGTCCAAAACTTTCCCTAGAGACATTCACTCCTTATGCCTGTGTGAGCTCCTGCAGAAAGGAATGGAATGTGCTGTAGTTTTCCACAAAATGCTCCAAAGAGAAGGTTGATCCACTGCTCTGTGCTGTGTTTGTCCTCTGGCTGCACTGGACCACACTACTTGAAGACCACTGACTGCTTACTGAGTTTCTTGAGTCTGACATGTATTCCCATAGGTGGATTAGATATTGGGTTTTTCTGCAGAAGAACTGAAGATGATGGTAGCTCAGTCCGGTTTTGTTGCTCTTTTTAAACCTTTCCAGTGTACTGAAGTAACACAAAATCACTCCCAGTCTGCAGTCTCTGGGTGCATCAAAGAACCAAGTGTGCCTGACCATGCAAGGCAAAGAACCAAACACCTCCTTCAGAGGGAGGACACGTGAAAGGGGTAGGAAGCATCAAATTATTTTAAATAAATCTTCATGAAGGAAGTACTTTAATGCCTGATAAAGAAGATGGATTGACAGCCCAAGGATTGACATCTGATCAACAGGGCAAGGTATCAGGCAATTAATTTTTCAGCTGTACCATGAGAGGATGCCACTGGCCAGTTTATCTCCTCTATGAGCAACAAGTCCTCCTCCAATGAAAAGACTGTAGCTAAAGTATCATCTATTTATTCTTACACTGTCTCTTCAGATTTCCTATGACAATGCAATCTGTTATGCTAATGATATTAACACTTTGAAAAAAAAAAAAACCCGTCTTTAAGGTGGTTTTGCCAACTTTTATTTCAGATAGTTTACTGGACCATCATCACAGATTGCTGCTTTTGAGTCATTAGTTTATCTGAACTTAATTAAAACATGTTAATTTAAGTCCCTTCTGTTCAACCAGTTAGCTCCTAGTCCCACAGCTGTAATAAATTTTGACATTTTAGTGGGGTTTTGTGCAGTTTACAAATTTTCTGTAATTTCTTATTATGCACTCTAAATAGCTGAGGCATTGCTTAAAGGTTGTTAGCGGTTTCTCTGTTATGATTTTGAAATCAAAACCAGTGCCAGCCAATGTGTCATGTGTCTCAGCACATGTAACCAGTCCCTAAAGCAAATTGATCTTCACACTCCAGCACACATGAACAGTGTTACAGCAGCCCTGGAACAGCACATCAGCTGGGAACAGCTTCTGGAGCAGCACTTCAGTGACAGACTGACGTGTGTGCCCCACTGAAA
>NW_020956370.1:157815-161349 GCF_003031625.1 Empidonax traillii
ACCAGTGCCAGCCAATGTGTCATGTGTCTCAGCACATGTAACCAGTCCCTAAAGCAAATTGATCTTCACACTCCAGCACACATGAACAGTGTTACAGCAGCCCTGGAACAGCACATCAGCTGGGAACAGCTTCTGGAGCAGCACTTCAGTGACAGACTGACGTGTGTGCCCCACTGAAATAAAAAAAAAAGATATTTATAAAGGCACAGATTTTTCAGTTTCAGGATTCCCAAGAGCTGTCATAGAACAGCTGAGGGTAAAAAAAATCGTTAACCATTTCACCAAAAATAAATCAAAAAAAAGCTTTAAATGATTTTATACATCAATAATGAGTAATTTTTATGACTAATTTTTTTTTTTTTTGGTAGCCAAAACATCACTGGCATTCATGGAAATTCACCTCATGAGGCTCACGGCTATTAAAATTTTGCCGTTCATCGTTACTGGTTTTGTTCAGGAGTGGTCAAAAGAGAAAAAGACCAGCCTGCACTAACTTCTAATTTAAAAATAGATTTTGCACTCCCCAGACACTAAACACCCTTTTGTTTCTTTCCCCCCTGCTGGGTGGTTGTAAAAGGTCCCCGAGGTGGGGAGTGGTTTTCTTCTGTTTTTTGTTCTGGGAAAGCCTGAAATAAAGGGAAAGTTTATCAAGGTGTCAGAGGTGTGAAACTGTTAAAGATAAAAATCAAGAGACTGTTGACCTTACTGTACTCCAGGTTTTGCCCTGTGACCTAAATCATACTCCTCTGAAGTGCTTCAAAGACTTTTTATCTCAGTGATCACACGTTGGGTTTCCAAAACAACTTCTTAGATCTACTGATTGAGAAGACAAAATTAGATTTACAGATGCTGTCATAACAAACTGGAGCAGAAACAAGTGGGAGAAAAAAGATCATTGAAAAAAAACCCCAATTATACCTTCCCTTTCAGAAAGGTTTGTGTCACATCCTTCTACCAGTGCTCCTTAGTCCAGCCTATTTTTGAAAGCAGAGGGAAGAAGAAAGTTAGAAGATTTTTCTGGAGTAGCTAGTGCAGAATTTGATCCTAACCTCACAAGGAAGTTTATTCCTATAAAACATCCCTCTCAGTTCTGCAGAACCAGAAAGGCTGAAAGCCTTGAATAAACTGTGAAGCTGTTGAAACAAATGTTTCAGTAGTTCCTGAAGCTCTACCTCTAAATCTTTGTCAGGTCATTCATTATCGCTGCTTGCCCACTTAGGAGAACAGAATGGAACAGATCCCAGTGGCTCAGTCGAAATTATGTGAACCTTAGTGACACATTCTGTCTCATTTTCCTTCAGGGAATATTGAATGTATCACTGGATAAGCCACGAGAACACCGTGATTTTGCAAAGCAGAGGGGAGCACTCCACATTGTGCCTGTCCCATAACAACATCAAAATCTGACACTGCACCTCCTGTACAGATTAAATGCTGCTGAAAGCAGGGGGTACTCATTTAAAAAAACTCCTACCAGCCTGAAATTTTCAGAGAGAAGGATCCTGACACTGAGGTGCTCAACCTCTACCAATACCTAAGTGTGACATCTTGTCTTTATGGTGACAAGTGCTTGGCAGATTTGATGTCACCAGCAGCTGCTTAAGAAGCTAATTGTTGGATAGTATGGAAGCTGCTTTAGTATCTTAGGCATGATCCTATGTTTCACATTTTTTACAGCCTTGGCTGATGGCTATTGGCAGAAGTTCTCTGCTTTCAGTAAGGGAGGTGGAAAGGGTCATAATTTGGTCATCAACATTTGATGCATCCCAGAAGAGGACATAAAAAGGTATCATGCTAGGAGTGATGTGTTGTTGTTGGCTGTCCTTGTCCCCAGCTGTGACTGAAATGGATTCAGCGTTCTAGGAGTGAGAATAAAAAAGTAAATTAGGTCCTCTAGCTGTTTTTTTTACCTGGTTTAAAAAAATTATGAACTACTGTGATTTTCAGTCTAAGAAGAGGCTGTTTTGTCTGCTTGATCACTTCGAGAAACTGCCAGTGAGATTTCTTTCAGTGGGAAAAAGACCATGGTAAATGTCTTACTTCACATGCTTAGATTTAAATAAAATCAGACACCTTTCTCCCATTCTGAACTCCATGGTTCTTGCCATCTAGATGCAATTCGTGGGCAGCAAAGCAGCCAACAATTTAAAGCATGAAAACATAATCCATTCTTCCCACATCTTCCAAAGCCTGACCTTCTCCACAGTTCTTCACCTTGCTTGTCTCTACAGTGCTTTGTAAGTACTTTGTAAAAGCAGGAAGCCTTGTTTTTCATTGGTGTCCAGTGCCCTTCTCTGTGGTTTTAGTTTTAATATCATTTTAATACATTACTGATGAAAGACAGCAAGTCAGGAGTGATGGCCAGGCAGGCCATTTCTCTAGGAAGGCATTTTTTGCATTTCAAGGTTGTCTGAAATGATAGCCTGAGTGTATCCCCCTTATATTGACTTCTCCACATAAATCATTGTACTCCTTCTGGCCCCTCAGCAAATATGCTCTGTAAGGGGTCAAACAACCTTGTCACAGCTGTGTCTAGCCCTCCAATTCCAACCTTGCTGCACACATCCCAGGAGGTGAGTTTGTACCTGTAACCACCTCTTTGAGGAAGAAGTTTGGTAGTTCCTCTGGTTTGTTCAATGGAAGCAATCCGTGACAGTGGCTGGAAGGCTTAAAAAACCCTATCCTGGGTTGCATTGTCATTCCCATGTTGCCTTTCCCTCTGACCCTATGATGTGTACTTTCAGGTGAAATCACTTGGTCCAGTTTCTGAGATGGAATGGAGCAGCAAGCTGTTTCTGTATAGGTCAAATTTTATTTTATTTTTTACTAGTTTTTTATATTATAAATGCAGATAAAACTGTACAATGCTTAAGAATTCATTCTATTTTTTTTTTTTTCAGTAGAGAAGTGAGCTGAGTGGGACTACATGCACTACATAAAACCCTATCTGAAAATTCAAAACAAACCCAAGTTCAATTAAAACTCTGAGTGAGCTTTAGGTAGAAAAATTACAATTACAATGGTAACATCCTGGACTCTTTGGTTGAGAGATATTATAAATTGTGGTCAGTGCTTCAAATATTACATTACAATCAAAAGAATGATCTCTCAGGAAGCTTTATTGTGTTAATAACATCCCTGGGCAATAATGTTGGTGGATGGTACAACCCACTCAAAACACTCTCTACAGTTTACTGTGGTTTGGTTAAAAGGCCAAAGGATGACATGCACTTGGTTGGTTTGTACTGACTGGCAATGCCCTTTGGGGCCACTTTCTTGCTTTGTAACCTTGTGCGCAAACTAAAGGAAAGTCACAAAGGAGTTGACCAACTACATCACAACGTGAGAGGTGGATGGGATTCTTGGGGCCGTCCTGTGCAGGGCCAGGATTTGGACTCAAATGATCCTTGTATGTCCCTTCCAGCTCAGGATATTCTATGATTCTGGGTGCTTACAGAGGTACTTGGACAAGTACAAGCCTATTTGTATGAGAGCCAGAGTCTAAAAGCTTTCCTAATCTCACTCCCCATCTCC
>NW_020956371.1:0-5716 GCF_003031625.1 Empidonax traillii
TTTTTTTTTTTTTTTTTCCATTTTAAATTTACTAGTTAATTTTATGGAAACAAATAAAGGGACCTGCATATTATAAATCTATTAAGGATAAAAAACGTTCAGGCTGCAAATAAAACCCGAGAAAAATCTCACACCTCCCCGCCAGCCCTTTCCAATTTTCCTTTATATACCTTTTAAAAGGGGAAAAAAAAAAAAAAAAGCACCTCTCAGAGGAGCTGGGAGGTCTTCCCTGATTCCCAGGAACTGGCACACGTGTGGCATCGCTGTTCCAATGGGCAGGTTGATTGTCCCATCCCTCTTTTCCAGGTGAATTATTCCACCTGCTACTGATAAATAGGGGAAAAAATAGCTTTTGAAAGAATATTTTAGGGGAATTTAAGTGTATTTCCCTCTCTCCCCAGGAGGAGGGTGGGAAGGCAAGGGAAAGGACAGAATTCCATGGAGGGGGTTTCAACTGGTTTGGCTCCACCTGCAGTTAACGGGGCTGCACCTGCTTTTCACAAGGTGTGAACGTGGCCCCCCCAAAGAGCTCCAGGGAGGCACCAGCTCAGCCTCGATCCCAGGGAACAGGAGGGAGAGATCTCCAGGAGGGAGAGGGCTGGGAAACAGAGCATGGAAACACTTTGGAGGTGGGAGCATGGGAACCTCCTGAAGTTCATGAAGGGCAAGCGCGAAGTCCTGTGGCTGGTCAGGGAAATCCCAGAAAAAATCCAGGATGAGGGAGAAGGGATGGAGAGAGCTCTGGGAGGAGGATTTGGGGGTGTTGGTGGGTGAGAGGCTGGAGATGCCCCAGCCCAGATCCCCCCGTGCCCTGGGCTGATCCCCCAGCATGGGCAGCAGGACAGGGGGGGATTCTGCCCCTCTGCCCCCTCAGGGAGACCCCCCTGCAGAGCTGCCTCCAGCCCTGGGAACAACAGCACAAGGACGTGGAGCTGCTGCAGAGAGTCCAGAGGAGGCCCCGGAGATGCTGCCAGGGCTGGAGCCCCTCTGCTCTGGAGCCAGGCTGGGAGAGCTGGGGGGGCTCCCCTGGAGAAGAGAAGGCTCCAGGGAGAGCTGAGAGCCCCTGGCAGGGCCTAAAGGGGCTCCAGGAGAGCTGGAGAGGGACTGGGGACAAGGCATGGAGGGACAGCACACAGGGAATGGCTTCAAACTGGAAAAGTGAAAATTTAGATGGGATATTGGGAAGGAAATCTTGGTTTTGAGGGTGGGGAGGGCCTGGCACAGGTTGGGCAGAGAAGCTGTGGCTGCCCCTGGATCCCTGGAAGTGTCCAAGGCCAGGTTGGAGCAGCCTGGGCTGGTGGAAGGTGTCCCTGCCCATGGCAGGGGGTGGAAGGAGATGATCTTTAAGGTCCCTCTAAACCCAAACCATTCTGGGTTTCTGTGATAACTTCGTATCCCAAGGAATGCAACAGATTAAGAAAAAAGTCAGTAGAAGTCAACAAATCCACACAACCCACCCACGTTGTTTCCCTCCAGTATCAGTGAAGTTTTAGGCCAGTGAAATTCCAGCTGACTTTGCTTTTTCCTGGGAAAAGTTCCTCACTGCAGGACCAGCCTGGTCTGCATGTGGAACAGAGTGATTTGGGGTGGTAGAAGATGACAACAAAGCCACTGGGGTATTTACAGGAGTATCTCCAACACCAGTTTGGATGAGGCAGAAGTGTGGCATCGATTGCAGCACTTGGGCACGGAGAACATGGGAAAAGGGGGGGAGAAAAAAAAAAAAAAGAAGAAAAAGAAGAAAAAAAATTTAATTCACCTGAGCTCCAACCACGTTCCCTAAAAGCAGGAACAACCACTAAGAACCAGTCAGAGCTTTGCTCAAGGGGAAGGGCAGAACTTGAGCTTGACTGAATTTCTAAGTTCAGTCTACTCTTCCAGGTGTCATCTCCCATCAGAAGAGGAGAACACTTTTCTTAGCTCCTGGGCATTGCTACAGAGAGATTTGGTCCCTTCAAACAGGACAGCCTGTCCTGTTCACCTCAGAAACACAACATTTGGATTATTTTAGGCAACCAAGTGACAGCTGAGTGAGAAAATGACGGGAGACAGGACTGCAGACAATCCTAAAAAACAACATTCTGCCTTGTTCCTCACCCATGTGCTGGACATGAGAACATTGCCCAGAGCTCCCAGGGGTGGGTGTGAGGAGGAATCACCTAAAAAGAACTTTTATTTCCTCCCCCCAGCACAGTGACTGGTGGAGCCCTGTCAGAACAACCCCAGAGATTCGCTTCTGCAAATAATCAGAAAAATCTTCAAGGACCTGGACCCTCCAAATAAATCCTCCAAATAAATTCCAAACTGCCTTTTTTTCCCTTTCCAAGCAAAGTGGGAAAGAGAGACCCTCCCATCTCCCAAACTCTTAATAATGTTGTTCTTCAAACGCTTTGGAGATGCTTCAATAAAAAAAGCACTGAAGAAATATTAAACCAGAATTTCATCCTGGAGCCTTGCAGGTCGTTCGAGGGCCAGATCCACAACTACATTCCAGTCTCATCCTCTGTGTGCCAAATCCCTTCTTGTTTAAGGTGAAGGGCATCAAAAGGACCCTGGAAAGCTCAAGAGCTTTGCCAGCAGAGCTTATAAAGGCCTCCTTCCCCGCTCTGGGAGCTGAACCACAGGTTCTGCACATCCACAGGAGAACATCAGGTAAAGTCTGGACACTCCATGATGCATCAGCACCAACCTGAGAGAGAGCTGGAGCAAACCCAGCCTCGCTTCCAGCTCCTGGAGCAGGAGAGGTTCTGACAGTAATGAGAAATAAGGAGCTCTGAGCCCACAGTTGCCATGAAAACCAGCAAAAAAAAAAAAAAAGAGAAAAAAAAATTTAAACAAATATGCTCCTCATTTCTCGCTCAGCACAAGGGCCCTCCACAGCTCGGCGCTGACTTTGTAAGAACCACTGCAATTAGTTAGAAATGATTAAGTGAAAGACTCCGACTCCGGCCAAGTCACAGAGGACGCAGACACTGAGCTCGGTTGCTGCTCCGCTAATTGAAGTCCTTGCTCAGCCCAAATAACTTGTAAAACGTCTGATCCTTTTCCTTTTTCCAGCCCTTGCCTTAAAAAAAAAAAAAAAACACACACACACACATTGTAAAAGTTCCACAGGGCCACGGGAACCCGCCCGGCCAGGCCGGGGCCGCTTCTCTCTTACCCAGGGTTGAAACGCAAAACCTTGGGGGAGAGTTTTTTGGGATGCACTTAATTAAGGAAATAGAGCTCTGTGAAATATGGATTTTCCAAGCTCACCTTGGAAAGCAGGCTCTGGGTCCTGCAGGAAAGCTGGGAGGGTGGAAAATGAGGAAAGAAAGCGCAGCTCGTGTGGAGGGTTTAAAGGGCTTTGAGAAGAGTGGGTTGGACAGGGCTTGGAGCAACCTGGGATGGTGGAAGGTGTCCCTGCCTGTGGCAGGGGGTGGAACTGGATGATCTTTCAGGTCCCTCCCAAGCCAGACCATTCCATGATTTACTGAACCACTGCTAAAATAGCAGCACAGGGCTGGATCACCTGGGAGGAGTTTGCAGGATGGGAGGTCCTTGTGGGTGTTATTACAGTGACCAGTCATTCCAGCAGCGGGAAGGGAAGCAGGGATTTACCTTCCCACCGGGGCAAAGGACAAAAGCAAAGCACCAAGTCATTAATCCCAAAGGCAGACAGACTTGTCTCCTGGAGAAATGAAGGACAGAGAGAGATCAGCAGGTTTTTATGGCACGTAGAAAGCCTTGAACCCTCAGATGGAATCATGGAATGGTTTGGGTTGGAGGGGACCTTAAAGATCATCCAGTGCCACCCCCTGCCATGGGCAGGAACACCTTCCACCAGCCCAGGTTGCTCCAACCTGGCCTTGGACACTTCCAGGGATCCAGGGGCAGCCACAGCTTCTCTGCCCAACCTGTGCCAGGGCCTGCCCACCCTCCAAGGGAGGGATTTCTTCCCTATATTCAGGATGGAACTTTATAATGAAATAAGGAAAAAGGAGGGAAAAAAATCCAATCTCAGCCTTGACTTCTGAGAAATCCAGGCTTTTCCAGGCAGTTCCCTGCACAGGGAAGACGGAAAAACCGAACTTCTGTTCAGCTGGTGGGGATGAGAGGGAGGAAGAGAAGAAACAAGCTCCTGATCCTCAGACTGGATCATGTATTTTTAGGACTGAGACAATAAACTCCTCTAAACATTCCATGTTGACCACTTCCATGAACACCTTCCCTGATTTTAGGAACCCATTTTGTTGATCCAAGAGGAGAAACACCCTGCACACAGGATGACAGGAATAAGAGCCAACATACAGACCCCACCACAAAGTCCCTGCAGCTCCCCAGAAACAACCCAGGCCGACTCCTTCGCAACTGGAAAAGCCAAATAATTAAAAAGGAGAAGAAAATTCCTAACAAGTAGAGGCAGCAGAAGAAAAAGAAGAAGATTCTAAATAAGGAAAAGAAGATTCCTAACAAGGAAAAGAATTTTCAAATAAGAAAAATGATTCCAAAGAAAATTCCAAAGAAAAAGATTCCAAAGAAGGACATTACAAAGAAGTTGAAGAAGAAAAAGATTCCAAAGAAGAAGAAAATATTTCCAAAGAAGAAAAAGAAGATTCCAAGAAGAAAAAGAAGACTCAACAGAAGAAAAAGAAGGCTCCAAAGAAGATACCAAGGATTCCAAAGAAGAAAAAGAAGATTCAATAGAAGAAAAAGAAGGCTCCAAAGAACATTCCAAAAAAGAAAATTCCAAACATTCCAGAGAAGAAATAGAAAATTCCAAGGAAGAAGAAGAAGATTCCAAAGAAAAAGGAGATTCCAGAGAAGATTAAGAAGATTCCAAAGGAGATGAAGAAGATGCCAAATAAGAGGGAGATTCCAAAGAAAAAGGAGATGATTCTAAAGAAGAAGGGACTGTGGAAGGGCACTGTCCCCCCACCAAGGGAATTTTGTACTGAATGCTGACTAAAAAGTGGGAAAGACCTAAGGAATGCTGAGCAGACATGTGGCTCAACAGGTGTGTGAATGCCAGAGGGAGGAGCAAAGGGACTCACCCCCATTCCCCACCCACCAGCAGCCTCCTTCAGGAGACCGTCCCCAAGTCTCTCCCAGGACTTCAGGGGTCCCAACCACCAAGATGGTCAACTTAATGCCCAAGTAAACACTGGAATATCACACTGTGCAGAAGTTCTTTGTGAATACATGGGGAAAAAAAATCCATTATTTTATAGAATTACCACAGAATGGTTTGGGTGGGAAGGGAACTGTGAAGGGAAGGGACATCAACCAGACCGGGCTGCTCCGAGCCCTGTTAGACCTGGCCTTGAATGTTTGCAGGGCTGGGGCAGCCACCATGGCCCTGGGCAACCTGTGCCAGGGTCCTACCACCCCCTCTGGAACCAAGCTCTCCCTTACATCAAATCCAAACCAACCCTCCTTCAATCTAAAACCACCCCCATCCCCCTGTCCTCCCCCAACAGGCCCTGCCACAACATTTGCCCCCCGTTCCTGAGGGGACAATGGCCAATGTCCCCTGATCCTCCTGATGGGGGACATCTGAGGACTGGCATTAACTGTGGGCAAACAGGGATGCAGTTTGGTGGGATGTTGGGACTCCACAGGGCACTTCACTCCGCTGAGCACAAGCCCTGACAGGCTTTGGTAAACAACTCCTGTGGTCTGTATTGAGAACAGATCTCGAGGCAGGAGAAGGATCACAGAGGGGGGGCATTTTATC